>NC_091310.1:5423835-5598835 GCF_038502225.1 Cherax quadricarinatus | reverse complement strand
TGAATGAAAAGAAGCTGGATGTCCTGGCTTTAAGTGAAACAAAGCTGAAGGGGGTGGGAGAGTTTCAATGGAGAGGAATAAATGGGATTAGGTCAGGGGTTTCAAATAGAGTTAGAGCTAAAGAAGGAGTAGCAATAATGTTGAAGGATAAGCTATGGCAGGAAAAGAGGGACTATAAATGTATTAATTCAAGGATTATGTGGAGTAAAATAAAGATTGGATGTGAAAAGTGGGTTATAATAAGCGTGTATGCACCTGGAGAAGAGAGAAGTGTAGAGGAGAGAGAGAGATTTTGGGAAATGTTGAGTGAATGCGTGGGGAGTTTTGAATCAAGTGTGAGAGTAATGGTGGTTGGGGATTTCAATGCTAAAGTGGGTAAAAATGTTATGGAGGGAGTAGTAGGTAAATTTGGGGTGCCAGGGGTAAATGTAAATGGGGAGCCTTTAATTGAGCTATGTGTAGAAAGAAATTTGGTAATAAGTAATACATATTTTATGAAAAAGAGGATAAATAAATATACAAGGTATGATGTAGCACGTAATGAAAGTAGTTTATTAGATTATGTATTGGTGGATAAAAGGTTGATGGGTAGGCTCCAGGATGTACATGTTTATAGAGGGGCAACTGATATATCGGATCATTATTTAGTTGTAGCTACAGTTAGAGTAAGAGGTAGATGGGAAAAGAGGAAGGTGGCAACAACAAGTAAGAGGGAGGTGAAAGTGTATAAACTAAGGGAGGAGGAAGTTCGGGCGAGATATAAGCGACTATTGGCAGAAAGGTGGGATAGTGCAAAGATGAGTAATGGGGGGGTTGAAGAGGGTTGGAATAGTTTTAAAAATGCAGTATTAGAATGTGGGGCAGAAGTTTGTGGTTATAGGAGGGTGGGTGCAGGAGGAAAGAGGAGTGATTGGTGGAATGATGAAGTAAAGGGTGTGATAAAAGAGAAAAAGGTAGCTTATGAGAGGTTTTTACAAAGCAGAAGTGTTATAAGAAGAGCAGAATATATGGAGAGTAAAAGAAAGGTAAAGAGAGTGGTGAGAGAGTGCAAAAGGAGAGCAGATGATAGAGTGGGAGAGGCACTGTCAAGAAATTTTAATGAAAATAAGAAAAAATTTTGGAGTGAGTTAAACAAGTTAAGAAAGCCAAGGGAAAATATGGATTTGTCAGTTAAAAACAGAGTAGGGGAGTTAGTAGATGGGGAGATGGAGGTATTAGGTAGATGGCGAGAATATTTTGAGGAACTTTTAAATGTTAAGGAAGAAACAGAGGCAGTAATTTCATGCACTGGTCAGGGAGGTATACCATCTTTTAGGAGTGAAGAAGAGCAGAATGTAAGTGTGGGGGAGGTACGTGAGGCATTACGTAAAATGAAAGGGGGTAAAGCAGCTGGTACTGATGGGATCATGACAGAAATGTTAAAAGCAGGGGGGGATATAGTGTTGGAGTGGTTGGTACTTTTGTTCAATAAATGTATGAAAGAGGGGAAGGTACCTAGGGATTGGCGGAGAGCATGTATAGTCCCTTTATATAAAGGGAAAGGGGACAAAAGAGACTGTAAAAATTATAGAGGAATAAGCTTACTGAGTATACCAGGAAAAGTGTACGGTAGGGTTATAATTGAAAGAATTAGAGGTAAGACAGAATGTAGGATTGCGGATGAGCAAGGAGGTTTCAGAGTGGGTAGGGGATGTGTAGATCAAGTGTTTACATTGAAGCATATATGTGAACAGTATTTAGATAAAGGTAGGGAAGTTTTTATTGCATTTATGGATTTAGAAAAGGCATATGATAGAGTGGATAGAGGAGCAATGTGGCAGATGTTGCAAGTATATGGAATAGGTGGTAAGTTATTAAATGCTGTAAAGAGTTTTTATGAAGATAGTGAGGCTCAGGTTAGGGTGTGTAGAAGAGAGGGAGACTATTTCCCGGTAAAAGTAGGTCTTAGACAGGGATGTGTAATGTCACCATGGTTGTTTAATATATTTATAGATGGGGTTGTTAAGGAAGTAAATGCTAGGGTGTTTGGGAGAGGGGTGGGATTAAATTATGGGGAATCAAATTCAAAATGGGAATTGACACAGTTACTTTTTGCTGATGATACTGTGCTTATGGGAGATTCTAAAGAAAAATTGCAAAGGTTAGTGGATGAGTTTGGGAATGTGTGTAAAGGTAGAAAGTTGAAAGTGAACATAGAAAAGAGTAAGGTGATGAGGGTGTCAAATGATTTAGATAAAGAAAAATTGGATATCAAATTGGGGAGGAGGAGTATGGAAGAAGTGAATGTTTTCAGATACTTGGGAGTTGACGTGTCGGCGGATGGATTTATGAAGGATGAGGTTAATCATAGAATTGATGAGGGAAAAAAGGTGAGTGGTGCGTTGAGGTATATGTGGAGTCAAAAAACGTTATCTATGGAGGCAAAGAAGGGAATGTATGAAAGTATAGTAGTACCAACACTCTTATATGGGTGTGAAGCTTGGGTGGTAAATGCAGCAGCGAGGAGACGGTTGGAGGCAGTGGAGATGTCCTGTTTAAGGGCAATGTGTGGTGTAAATATTATGCAGAAAATTCGGAGTGTGGAAATTAGGAGAAGGTGTGGAGTTAATAAAAGTATTAGTCAGAGGGCAGAAGAGGGGTTGTTGAGGTGGTTTGGTCATTTAGAGAGAATGGATCAAAGTAGAATGACATGGAAAGCATATAAATCTATAGGGGAAGGAAGGCGGGGTAGGGGTCGTCCTCGAAAGGGTTGGAGAGAGGGGGTAAAGGAGGTTTTGTGGGTAAGGGGCTTGGACTTCCAGCAAGCGTGCGTGAGCGTGTTAGATAGGAGTGAATGGAGACGAATGGTACTTGGGACCTGACGATCTGTTGGAGTGTGAGCAGGGTAATATTTAGTGAAGGGATTCAGGGAAACCGGTTATTTTCATATAGTCGGACTTGAGTCCTGGAAATGGGAAGTACAATGCCTGCACTTTAAAGGAGGGGTTTGGGATATTGGCAGTTTGGAGGGATATGTTGTGTATCTTTATATGTGTATGCTTCTAGACTGTTGTATTCTGAGCACCTCTGCAAAAACAGTGATAATGTGCGAGTGTGGTGAAAGTGTTGAATGATGATGAAAGTATTTTCTTTTTGGGGATTTTCTTTCTTTTTTGGGTCACCCTGCCTCGGTGGGAGACGGCCGACTTGTTGAAAAAAAAAAAAAAAAAAAAAAAAATATATATATATATATATATATATATATATATATATATATATATATATATATATATATATATATAATGTATAGGGAGGTACCACCTCTAGAAGTGTCCTGGGGACCCTCATCCTCACAGAAAAGAATAAACTTGCTTCAGGGAAAACTCAAGGTTCTCTCTGAAGCTGTTTGAAAATTTTCTCTTACCACCCCATATCTTTTATAGATATTTTATTTAAAGACAAAATACATTGACAAAACATTCACAAAAATACAATAGAAAGTAAAACAACATAGATAACAACTCAGAGCTACATCTCGAATACTTCGTCCAGCTCCCCGGCGGTGGGCTGCGTGCCCAGAATGCTGCAGGCATTTCCTCTCTGGATCGCAACACTGAGTCTCCGAGAGAAGAAGCTGGTCGCCCTGTGGTCCTTTGCTTATATGGCGAGCTTTTTCACCCAGCTCTTTGAGGAACTTCAGAGCACACTTGCCCCATGCTCTAACGGTCTCAAATCCTATTGAGATGAAGTTATAACAAGGGGAAGGTCTTCATATTTGCGGATATTCTGGGTCTCCCTGTGGCTGGCAGCTCCACCCTCTTCAGCTTCGGAGTATGGCAAGTAGGTGTCTGCCAATGTGGCAGCACAGTTGTAGTCCCAGGCAATCTGCTTTCCATCCTTCCAGGGTAGCATAGTGGCTCCATCAGGATGCTTTTGACTTCCATCAGACCTCTGCACTTGGGGTTCCCGTTGAGCTGGGCAACGGGCTGTGGCGAGGCTTCTCTTTATGATGTCATTGACCTCCTCTTGTCTGGCATACTTCCCTTCTGATGTGTGACACACGAGACCATGAAGTCCGAGCTGATCAGCCGCCGCCCTGGATGGTGAGGATGGGGGCCGCTAGACGAACAGCAACACCAATCCGAATGGCCTGTGGGTCGAGTCGAGTGCCCAGGGAGGAATTGGGAACAGCTAGAAGGAAATCTCCTGAATGTGGTGCCTTCACCGCCAGGAGACGAGCTTTGTCCTTTCCTGAAGTGTTGGTGAGCATTGTTTTGCCGATTTTTTCCATGATCGGTTTGTCCCAATGGGACTGTTTGTGTTCTTTGGGAGGAGCTGGTCTACTGGAGGTGTCCGCAAGGGTGTTCCACCGAATCACTGCTTCAGTAAACCTGGGGTCTTGAGCTCCTACCACGTCTCTCAAGCGATTGGGGACAATCTTCCTTACTAATGCACTGGAAGCCAAACACGAAGACAGAAAAGCAGGTAAAGCAACATGCGTTGCTTTGCGCACCCCTATACCTCCCAGTCGCACTGGGAGGGTTGCCTGATCCTATTGCTGATCCTCTAGTGAGAGGTTCAGGGCCTTCTTAAAGGTTGATCTCAGGTGTGCATCATATTCGTCGAGTGTTGGGTTGCCAAAAGAGGGTGCACACCTCAGGAAATAAGTGAGTCCTGTCATAGTAAGACACCTTGTGAGGAGGTACAGGGCATCATGGGCATCAAGCTCGCTTATTCTGTCCTCCATTCTCTTCAGGTCATTCAATTTGTTCTTGAGGGCTGTGTCGATGGCCTGGTGACCCAGCGGTGCTCCCAAGAGGGTACATATGGATGCAGTGGTAGTAGAGACTTCCGGGAGGATTGTTTGCACAGCACTGATTATTTCCTGGTTCGCTGTGATGATTTCACACTTGGAGAGATTGAAGATGAGTCCCAAGTCTTCTCCCTGTGTTTTCACCAGTTGTAGGTCCTCTAACAGGGAGTCGTCAGTACCTGCCAGAGTGCCATCCTCCAGGTACCAGATGTTGAGCTCGCTGCGTAGGCTGGACGTTAGTTCTCTTACTGCCAAGCAGAAGAGAAGTGGAGCGAGTGGGTCACCCTGCTGAACACCCTCAGATGAGAGAATTTCATGTTTTAATATATATATATATATATATATATATATATATATATATATATATATATATATATATATATATATATATATATATATATATATATATATATATATATATATATATATATATATATATATATATATATATATATATATATATATATATATATATATGTATTAATTCAAGGATTATGTGAAGTAAAATAAAGATAGGATGTGAAAAGTGGGTTATAATAAGCGTGTATACACCTGGAGAAGACAGAAGTGTAGAGGAGAGAGAGAGATTTTGGGAAATGTTGAGTGAATGCTTGGGAAGTTTTGAATCAAGTGTGAGAGTAATGGTGGCTGGGAATTTCAATGCTAAAGTGGGTAAAAATGTTATAGAGGGAGTAGTAGGTAAATTTGGGGTGCCAGGGATAAATGTAAATGGGGAGCCTTTAATTGAGCTATGTGTAGAAAGAGATTTGGTAATAAGTAATACATATTTTATGAAAAAGAGGATAAATAAATATACAAGGTATGATGTAGCACGTAATGAAAGTAGTTTATTAGATTATGTATTGGTGGATAAAAGGTTGATGGGTAGGCTCCAGGATGTACATGTTTATAGAGGGGCAACTGATATATCGGATCATTATTTAGTTGCAGCTACAGTTAGAGTAAGAGGTAGATGGGAAAAGAGGAAGGTGGCAACAACAAGTAAGAGGGAGGTGAAAGTGTATAAACTAAGGGAGGAGGAAGTTCGGGTGAGATATAAGCGACTATTGGCAGAAAGGTGGGCTAGTGCAAGTATGAGTAGTGGGGGGTTTGAAGAGGGTTGGAATAGTTTTAAAAATGCAGTATTAGAATGTAGGGCAGAAGTTTGTGGTTATAGGAGGGTGGGGGCAGGAGGAAAGAGGAGTGATTGGTGGAATGATGAAGTAAAGGGTGTGATAAAAGAGAAAAAGGTAGCTTATGAGAAGTTTTTACAAAGCAGAAGTGTTATAAGAAGAGCAGAGTATATGGAGAGTAAAAGAAAGGTAAAGAGAGTGGTGAGAGAGTGCAAAAGGAGAGCAGATGATAGAGTGAGAGAGGCACTGTCAAGAAATTTTAATGAAAATAAGAAAAAATTTTGGAGTGAGTTAAACAAGTTAAGAAAGCCTAGGGAAAGTATGGATTTGTCAGTTAAAAACAGAGTAGGGGAGTTAGTAGATGGGGAGATGGAGGTATTAGGTAGATGGCGATAATATTTTAAGGAACTTTTAAATGTTAAGGAAGAAAGAGAGGCAGTAATTTCATGCACTGGTCAGGGAGGTATACCATCTTTTAGGAGTGAAGAAGAACAGAATGTAAGTGTGGGGGAGGTACGTGAGGCATTACGTAAAATGAAAGGGGGTAAAGCAGCTGGAACTGATGGGATCATGACAGAAATGTTAAAAGCAGGGGGGGATATAGTGTTGGAGTGGTTGGTACTTTTGTTTAATAAATGTATGAAAGGGGGGAAGGTACCTAGGGATTGGCGGAGAGCATGTATAGTCCCTTTATATAAAGGGAAAGGGGACAAAAGAGACTGTAAAAATTATAGAGGAATAAGTTTACTGAGTATACCAGGAAAAGTGTACGGTAGGGTTATAATTGAAAGAATTAGAGGTAAGACAGAATGTAGGATTGCGGATGAGCAAGGAGGTTTCAGAGTGGGTAGGGGATGTGTAGATCAAGTGTTTACATTGAAGCATATATGTGAACAGTATTTAGATAAAGGTAGGGAAGTTTTTTTTGCATTTATGGATTTAGAAAAGGCATATGATAGAGTGGATGGAGGAGCAATGTGGCAGATGTTGCAAGTATATGGAATAGGTGGTAAGTTACTAAATGCTGTAAAGAGTTTTTATGAGGATAGTGAGGCTCAGGTTAGGGTGTGTAGAAGAGAGGGAGACTACTTCCCGGTAAAAGTAGGTCTTAGACAGGGATGTGTAATGTCACCATGGTTGTTTAATATATTTATAGATGGGGTTGTAAAGGAAGTAAATGCTAGGGTGGTATAAACCTTGGTAATAAATACCGACAAGTTGGTTTAGAAATACACGTAAGCAAACACTATGACATATTTATTAGAAAACGTTTCGGTCCTGGGACCTTGATCACTTCTAACATACAGAGGTAGAAAGGCATTATATATATAGGCGGAGAGTGAGGTGTGACGCACGTGACCTGAGGAATGTCATAAGAACATGAGAACATAAGAATGGAGGAACACTGTAGAAGGCCTACTGGCCCATGCGAGGCAGGTCCTTATCAAAACAACCTCTGCCTACGATGAGGACGGGTAGACGTTGAAATCATGTGACTCCTGTGTTGTTGGGTTGGTGGTGCTTAAGTATCATGTTTGCCAATGTTTTTGAAATTTTGTAGTTTCCAGTGTTGCGTTCTATAGTGTCGGTGACTGCGATTAGTGAGGCTTCTAGGCACCGTCGGCGTCTGAGGTCTGGTTCGGTGAGAACGAGTTGTGCCTCATTCCAGTTCATCAAATGTCCCGTGGAGTCTCTGTGGAGGACACAGGCGTACCTTACATCGTCTCTGTTAGAGGCATTTCGATGCTCATTCAAGCGGACTGCAAGATCTCTGCCTGTCTCGCCTACATATTTCTTGGGACAGAACCCACAGGGGATAGTGTAGACGCCTGCTGTAGAAGTTAGAGGTGTGGGGCTGCGTTTCGTAGTGAGGTCTTTGATAGATGATGTGTTTATGGTGGAAACGTTGATATTACTCATAGCAAGTGCCCGGCGAGTATTCGTGGCAACATCACCACATGGGAGTACTATGAACTGCTTAGGGGGCTGTTCCATGGACGGTTTGTTGAGAATAGCTTGTGCCTTAAGTCTGCAATCTCGGATGAAGAAAGATGGGAACTGAAGACGTGTAAAGGCTTGTGTTATGTAAGTGCAGTCTTCTTATAGAAAACAAGGGCTGGAGATGCGAAGAGCTCTCAAGAAGAAGCCAATGAGGACTCCTCTCTTAGTGCGGGTGTCTTGGTGTGAATAAAAGTGTATAAGATCGTCCTTGTTGGTAGGTTTTCTATACACTTTGAAGAGAAGTTTGTCACTGTCGGGAGATCTGCACTGTAGAACGTCGAGGAAAGGAAGTTTGCCATCATTTTCGAGTTCAAGTGTAAACTTTATTGATGGTTCAACTGCATTGATCTTGTTGAACTGCGACATGCTCAGAAGGAGACCTCATTACGTGCCGCTCAGATTCGTGCTTCACTTCCTATTCCTGACAGAAGAACTGCAGAATATATACTCAGCCAAATTACCACTGCCAACATCCAACAGAAATTGAAGCTATCACGAAAACTACAAGACCTGGGCTCCCACAGCAAATGGAGTGAAATGGGACGACCAGAAATCATAAATAACTTATCTTCCTATACACTAACCGTCACCGAGACAGAAGCCCTCAGCCTAGGGCTCAAGTTTACTACCGGCATCAACAAGAAACAAATCTGGTGGATATGGTAACCAAGAACCAACCTTATGGAGGCTCCGAGTTTCAAAAAGACTTTGTTCAAGGAATTATCACTGCTGCAGCTACTGAGCCTTCAAGACCGGTCATTCCCAGAAGATACATCCAAGCACTCAGGAACTTGGCCAACAACGATAATATCGTCATTACAACCGCTGACAAAGGAGGTGGTGTGGTGTTACTCAACACTGTCGACTACAACAATAAAGTCTTAAATCTTCTCAACGATGCCAACACATACCAGCCTGTATCGGAATCAGTGCTACTTCAAAGCAACCAGACTTTTCTTCAAAAGGCTCGTAGCATCTTACGAAAATCAGAACAAGGCAAACAACTACTTAAACTTTTACCAGGTCAACCGAAACCAGCACGCCTGTATGGCCTTCCTAAGACACACAAACCTGGCATCCCACTACGGCCTATCACTTCGGGGATAAGGAGTGCACCACACAGACTAGCCGGCCACCTTGCCAAATACCTTTCAGCGCTTCTGGGCACCATCAGTCAAGCCCACCTCAAGCACTCAGGTGACCTTCTCTCCCGAATTTCCAACCTGAATGTCAAAAGCAAAAGCATGGCTTCCTTCGATGTCACAGCCCTCTTCACCAACGTTCCTACTGACGCTGCAATCAACATTCTGAGACAGAGGCTCACTGAAAACCATGACCTCCCTTTACCTCTTCTAGACTTCATCAATCTAGTGGAACTTTGTGTTAATTTCAACTTCTTCAAGTATCAGGAAAACTGTTACAAACAGTGCTTTGGGATGGCAATGGGCAGCCCGCTCAGTGCTGTGCTTGCCAACCTCTTCATGGAAAACCTGGAGACAGAGAAATTCAGCACCCTCATTCCCAACACCGTTACCTGGCAAAGATACGTTGATGATGTATTGGTTTTCTATCCGAGACGTCTCAATATCCAGGCCCTTCTCAACAAGATCAATGCAGTTGAACCATCAATAAAGTTTACACTTGAACTCGAAAATGATGGCAAACTTCCTTTCCTCGACGTTCTACTGTGCAGATCTCCCGACAGTGACAAACTTCTCTTCAAAGTGTATAGAAAACCTACCAACAAGGACGATCTTATACACTTTTATTCACACCAAGACACCCGCACTAAGAGAGGAGTCCTCATTGGCTTCTTCTTGAGAGCTCTTCGCATCTCCAGCCCTTGTTTTCTATAAGAAGAATGCACTTACATAACACAAGCCTTTACACGTCTTCAATTCCCATCTTTCTTCATCCGAGATTGCAGACTTAAGGCACAAGCTATTCTCAACAAACCGCCCATGGAACAGCCCCCTAAGCAGTTCATAGTACTCCCATGTGGTGATGTTGCCACGAATACTCGCCGGGCACTTGCTATGAGTAACATCAATGTTTCCACCATAAACACATCATCTATCGAAGACCTCACTACGAAACGCAGCCCCACACCTCTAACTTCTACAGCAGGCGTCTACACTAACCCCTGTGGGTCCTGTCCCAAGAAATATGTAGGCGAGACAGGCAGAGATCTTGCAGTCCGATTGAATGAGCATCGAAATGCCTCTAACAGAGACGATGTAAGGTACGCCTGTGTCCTCCACAGAGACTCCACGGGACATTTGATGAACTGGAATGAGGCACAACTCGTTCTCACCGAACCAGACCTCAGACGCCGACGGTACCTAGAAGCCTCGCTAATCGCAGTCACCGACACTATAGAACGCAACACTGGAAACTACAAAATTTCAAAAACATTGGCAAACATGATACTTAAGCACCACCAACCCAACAGCACAGGAGTCACATGATTTCAACGTCTACCCGTCCTCATCGTACGCAGAGGTTGTTTTGATAAGGACCTGCCTCGCATGGGCCAGTAGGCCTTCTACAGTGTTCCTCCATTCTTATGTTCTCATGTTCTTATGACATTCCTCAGGTCACGTGCGTCACACCTCACTCTCCACCTATATATATAATGCCTTTCTACCTCTGTATGTTAGAAGTGATCAAGGTCCCAGGACCGAAACGTTTTCTAATAAATATGTCATAGTGTTTGCTTACGTGTCTTTCTAAACCAAAATGCTAGGGTGTTCGGGAGAGGGGTGGGATTAAATTTTGGGGAATCAAATTCAAAATGGGAATTGACACAATTACTTGTTGTTGATGATACTGTGCTTATGGGAGATTCTAAAGAAAAATTGCAAAAGTTAGTGGATGAGTTTGGGAATGTGTGTAAAGGTAGAAAGTTGAAAGTGAAAATAGAAAAGAGTAAGGTGATGAGGGTATCAAATGATTTAGATAAAGAAAAATTGGATATCAAATTGGGGAGGAGGAGTATGGAAGAAGTGAATGTTTTCAGATACTTGGGAGTTGACGTGTCGGCGGATGGATTTATGAAGGATGAGGTAAATCATAGAATTGATGAGGGAAAAAAGGTGAGTGTGCGTTGAGGTATATGTGGAGTCAAAAAACGTTATCTATGGAGGCAAAGAAGGGAATGTATGAAAGTATAGTAGTACCAACACTCTTATATGGGTGTGAAGCTCGGGTGGTAAATGCAGCAGCGAGGAGACGGTTGGAGGCAGTGGAGATGTCCTGTTTAAGGGCAATGTGTGGTGTAAATATCATGCAGAAAATTCGGAGTGTGGAAATTAGGAAAAGGTGTGGAGTTAATAAAAGTATTAGTCAGAGGGCAGAAGAGGGGTTGTTGAGGTGGTTTGGTCATTTAGAGAGAATGGAACAAAGTAGAATGACATGGAAAGCATATAAATCTATAGGGGAAGGAAGGTGGGGTAGGGGTCGTCCTCGAAAGGGTTGGAGAGAGGGGGTAAAGGAGGTTTTGTGGGCAAGGGGCTTGGACTTCCAGCAAGCGTGCGTGAGCGTGTTAGATAGGAGTGAATGGAGACGAATGGTACTTGGGACCTGACGATCTGTTGGAGTGTTAGCAGGGTAATATTTAGTGAAGGGATTCAGGGAAACCGGTTATTTTCATATAGTCGGACTTGAGTCCTGGAAATGGGTAGTACAGTGCTTGCACTTTAAAGGAAGGGTTTGGGATATTGGCAGTTTGGAGGGATATGTTGTGTATCTTTATATGTGTATGCTTCTAAACTGTGTATTCTGAGCACCTCTGTAAAAACAGTGATAATGTGCGAGTGTGGTGAAAGTGTTGAATGATGATGAAAGTATTTTCTTTTTGGGGATTTTCTTTCTTTTTTGGGTCACCCTGTCTCGGTGGGAGACGGCCGACTTGTTGAAAAAAAAATACATACATACATATATATATATATATATATATATATATATACATATATATAGATATATATATATATATACATATATATATATATATACATATATATATATATATATAGATATATAGACATATATATATATATATATATATATATAAATATATATATATATATATATATATATATATATATATATATATATATATATATATATATATATATATATATATATATATATATATATATATATATATATATATATATATATATATATATATATATATATATATATATATATATATATATATATATATATATATATATATAAGAAGGATGGGGGAATCAGACCCATTGCGGTTGGAAACACTCTTCGCCGTCTCGTTGCCAAAGCAGCAGTAAGAAACATTCGCCTAGAAGCTGCCAGTTTACTACAGCCACACCAACTGGGCTTTGGGGTCCCTCAAGTCAATGAAGCTGCAGCTCATGCGGCAAGGGCCTTCATCAGGGACCTACCAGAAGACAAGGCCGTAGTCAAACTTGATTTTAGAAATGCCTTTAATATGGTAAAGAATGATGCTGTCTTGCCAGCTGTTCGAGATCGCTTCCCCAGTCTTTTTCCCTTCATTTCAGCCGGCTACAGCAAACCCTCAATTCTTTTGTTTGAAGAACATGAAATTCTCTCATCAGAAGGTGTTCAGCAGGGTGACCCACTAGCTCCACTTCTCTTCTGCTTGGCAGTAAGAGAACTAACTTCCAGCCTACGCAGCGAGCTCAACATCTGGTACCTGGAGGATGGCACTCTGGTAGGTACTGAAGAGTCCCTGGTAGGGGACCTACAACTGGTGAAAACACAGGGAGAAGACTTGGGACTCATCCTCAATCCCCCCAAGTGTGAAATCATCACAGCGAACAAGGAAATAATCAATGCTGTACGAAGAATACTCCCAGAAGTCTCTACTACCACTCCGTCCAACAGTACCCTGTTGGGAGCACCGCTGGGTCACCAGGCCATCGACATAGCAGCGAAAGCCAAATCTGACCCGAAACTGTTGTACAGCCACATCAGGAGGAAAACAACAGTCAAGGACCAGGTAATCAGGCTAAGGAAGGAAGGAGGAGAGACAACAAGAAATGACCGTGAAGTATGTGAGGAACTCAACAAGGGATTCAAAGAAGTGTTCACAGAGGAGACAGAAGGAGCTCCAGAAAGACGGAGAGGTGGGGCACACAACCATGTGCTGGACACAGTGCACACAGCCGAGGAAGAAGTGAAGAGGCTTCTGAGTGAGCTAGATACCTCAAAGGCAATGGGGCCAGATAACATCTCCCCATGGGTATTGAGAGAGGGAGCAGAGGCGCTATGTGTACCCCTAACAACAATATTCAATACATCTATCGAAACAGGGAGATTGCCTGAGGCATGGAAGACAGCAAATGTAGTCCCAATCTTTAAAAAAGGAGACAGACATGAAGCATTAAACTACAGACCAGTGTCACTGACATGTATAGTATGCAAAATCATGGAGAAGATTATCAGGAGAAGAGTGGTGGAACACCTAGAAAGGAACGATCTCATCAACAGCAGCCAACATGGTTTCAGGGACGGGAAATCCTGTGTCACAAACCTACTGGAGTTCTATGACATGGTGACAGCAGTAAGACAAGAGAGAGAGGGGTGGGTGGATTGCATTTTCTTGGACTACAAGAAGGCGTTTGACACAGTTCCACACAAGAGATTGGTGCAAAAACTGGAGGACCAAGCAGGGATAACAAGGAAGGCACTACAATGGATCAGGGAATACTTGTCAGGAAGACAGCAGCGAGTCATGGTACGTGGCGAGGTGTCAAAGTGGGCACCTGTCACCAGCGGGGTCCCACAGGGGTCAGTCCTAGGACCAGTGCTGCTTCTGGTATTTGTGAACGACATTACGGAAGGCATAGACTCTGAGGTGTCCCTGTTTGCAGATGACGTGAAGTTGATGAGAAGAATTCACTCGATCGAAGACCAGGCAGAACTACAAAGGGATCTGGACAGGCTGCAGACCTGGTCCAGCAATTGGCTCTTGGAGTTCAATCCCACCAAGTGCAAAGTCATGAAGATTGTGGAAGGGCAAAGAAGACCGTAGACGGAGTACAGTCTAGGGGGCCAGAGACTACAAACCTCACTCAAGGAAAAAGATCTTGGGGTGAGTATAACACCAGGCACATCTCCTGAATATTTATTAATTTAAATTACCCTAAATGGGCATTCAAAATTCCGTTCTATAATTTCTAACAATCACATCTCCTGAAGCGCACATCAACCAAATAACTGCTGCAGCATATGGGCGCCTTGCAAACCTCAGAACAGCATTCCGACATCTTAATAAGGAATCATTCAGGACCCTGTACACCGTGTACGTTAGGCCCATATTGGAGTATGCGGCACCAGTTTGGAACCCACACCTAGCCAAGCACGTAAAGAAACTAGAGAAAGTGCAAAGGTTTGCAACAAGACTAGTCCCAGAGCTAAGAGGTATGTCCTACGAGGAGAGGTTAAGGGAAATCAACCTGACGACACTGGAGGACAGGAGAGATAGGGGGGACATGATAACGACATACAAAATACTGAGAGGAATTGACAAGGTGGACAAAGACAGGATGTTCCAGAGATTGGGCACAGTAACAAGGGGACACAGTTGGAAGCTGAAGATGCAGATGAATCACAGGGA
This sequence comes from Cherax quadricarinatus, assembly GCF_038502225.1. Classification (NCBI taxonomy): domain Eukaryota; kingdom Metazoa; phylum Arthropoda; class Malacostraca; order Decapoda; family Parastacidae; genus Cherax; species Cherax quadricarinatus. Next base: position 5,584,284 of record NC_091310.1, on the reverse strand, counting down.
TGTTAGGAAGTATTTCTTCAGCCACAGAGTAGTCAGTAAGTGGAATAGTTTGGGAAGCGATGTAGTGGAGGCAGGATCCATACATAGCTTTAAGCAGAGGTATGATAAAGCTCACGGCTCAGGGAAAGTGACCTAGTAGTGATCAGTGAAGAGGCGGGGCCAGGAGCTCGGACTCGACCCCCGCAACTTCAACTAGGTGAGTACAGTCCTCAAGGACAAATTGAATGACCTGATGAGAATGGAGGAGAGAATAAGCAATCTTGATGCCCATGATGCTCTGTATCTCCTCACAAGGTGCCTTACTATTCCTAGACTCACTTACTTCCTGAGGTGTGCACCCTCTTTTGACAACCCAACACTCGACGAATATGACGCACACCTTAGGTCAACCCTTAAGAAGGCACTGAACCTGTCAGTAGAGGATCAGCAATGGGATCAGGCAACCCTCCCAGTGCGACTGGGAGGTATAGGGGTGCGCAAAGCAACGCATGTTGCTTTACCTGCTTTTCTGTCTTCGTGTTTGGCTTCCAGTGCATTAGTCAAGAAGATTGTTCCCGAACGCTTGAGAGACGTGGTAGGAGCTCAAGACCCCAGGTTTACTGAAGCAGCGATTCGGTGGGGCACCCTTACAGATTCCTCCAGCAGACCAGCTCCTCCCAAAGAGCACAAAAAGTCCCACTGGGACAAACCGATCATGGAAAAAATCGTCAACGCAATGCTCTCCAACGCCTCAGGAAAGAACAAAGCTCGTCTCCTGGCAGTGAAAGCACCACACACAGGAGATTTCCTGTTAGCTGTTCCCAATTCCTCCTTGGGCACTCGACTAGACAGTTTGGAGGGATATATATATATATATATATATATATGTGTGAGTGTGGTGAGGGTGTTGATATATATATATATATATATATATATATATATATATATATATATATATATATGTCGTGGCGAATATGTAAAACTGGTCAATTAGCAAGAACTCATTTAAAATTAAGTCCTTTCTAAAATTTTATCTTACAGGTTTAAAGATATATTTTTTTCATTAATGTTAATGTAAAAATTTTTAATTTTGCACTAAAAGAATCTTAGAAAACTTGCCTAACCTTATTATAACAAGAGTAATTTATTTTAGCCTAGCCCAACTAAATATATTTTAGATTTGTTTACAATAATTTAATACTAAACAAACACAGCGAAATATATTTTTTTCGTTAGGTTAAGAATGATTTTGGCGAAATTATCCCATACACAAATTTTCTCTTGTCCTATATGGCAAGATGAACGTTGCTATTTAAGCCAAGATCGCAAGTTCTGCCTATTCGGTACGACATATAAATATATATATATATATATATATATATATATATATATATATATATATATATATATATATATATATATATATATATATATATATATATATATATATATATATATATATATATATATATATATATATATAAACATATCGTCCGTTTCCCACCAAGGCAGGGTGGCCCGAAAATGAAAAACTTTCATCATCATTCACTTCATCAGACTTGCCAGAGTCATGCTTACACTACAGTAATAAAACTGTAACATTTACACCTCTCCTTCAGAGGTGAGACGTATAGTCCAAGCACTGTACATCTCACCTCCAGGAGTCAAGTTCGGCTAACCAGTTTCCTTGAATCCTTTTTTAAATATTCCTTTGTTCACACTCCAATAGCATGTCAAGTCATAAAAGCCATTCGTCTCCACTTGCTACTATTTAATATGCTCATGCACTCTTGCTGGAAGTTCAAGCCTCTCGCATACAAAACTTCCTTTATCCCTTCTCTCAAGCCTTGCCTAGGACGAACCTTGCTCCCCCTTTCTTACACTACAGATTTATACTCTCTACATGTCAATCTCTTTGGTTCCAGCCTCTCTAAATGTCCAAACTACTTAAACATTCTTCCTCTGCCCTCTGGATAACACTTTTGGCAACCCTGCACCTCCTTCTAATTACCAAACTACGGATTCTCTGTATTACATTCACACCAAACATTGACCTCAGACACAACGACTCCACTGCCTTCAGCCTTCTCTCTGCTGCAACCTTCATCACCAATGCTTTACATCCATTTAAGAGCGTTAGTATCACTATACTCTCAAACATTTCCTTCTTTGTTTCCATGAGTAGCATTCTTTGTCTCCACAGACTTTTCAGTGCTCCACTCACCTTTTTACTGTCATTAATTCTATGATTCAATGATGTCAAGTTCACTCTCGAACGTCTGAATATATCCACTTACACCAGACTCACTCCCTCCCACTTGATAGCCAATCTTTTATTACCTAATTTTTTGTTATCCTCATCACCTTTGCTCTTTCCTGCGTTCACCTTTAATTTCCTTCTTTTACATACCTTTCCAAACTCGTTTACGAACCTCTGCAACTTCTCTTCAGAATCTCCCAAAAGCACAGTGTCATCAGCAAAATGCAGCCTTAATAACTCACACTTTATGTTAGATTCTTTATCTATCTATCTATATCTATCTGTGTATATATACATATACATAGACTGAACAACCATGGTGACATCATGCATCCCGTCTAAGGTCTACTTTCACTGGGAAATAATCTCCCTCTCTCCTACATACTCTAACCTCACTATCCTCATAGACATTCTTAACTGTTTTCAGTAACCTGCCATCTATTCCATACATCTATATCGCATACCACATTGCTCTCCTATCCACCCTACCATATCCTTTTTCCAAATCTATAAATGCAACAAGAACCTGTTTACCCGTATGAAAATACTGTTCACCTATATGTTTCACTGTAAACGCTTTTCCTACGCATCCTCTACCCTTCCAAAAGCCTCCTTATTCATGTGCAATCGTGTTCTCTGTGTTACTCTTAATTTTTTCTATAATAACTCTATCATACACTTTACTCAACAGACTCATTCCTCCATAATTTTTACACGCTTATGTCAGCTTTGACCTTTTTGCTCTCTGTCAATCCCTAGGCACCTAACCCTCTTCCAAACATTTATTAAATAAAAACTCCAGCCATTTCAAAACTAAATCCCAACTTGTTTTTAACATTTCTTTCTTGATTCCATCAAACCCAGCTTTTTTTGACCCCCATTTCATTCTACCCATTTTCTCGGGAACCTCCTCCACATTAACTTTGTTTTCCTCACTCCTACAAGATGATATACCTCCCTGTTCAATGCATGGACTCACCGCTTCTCTATCTTCATCAATATTTAACAGTTCATCAAAATATTTCCTCCATCTTCCCGATACTTCCAACTCTCCATCTAATAATTATCTTATTTTTAACTGTCAAATCCATTCCTTCCCTAATCTTTCTTATTAATCTCAAGGAAAACCTTGCAGGAAAATTTGATGATAGTATCTCACCCACTCTCTCATTTGCTCTCCTTTCACGTTCTTTTACAACAATCTTAACATTTCTTTTTCCCTCCTTATACTCGTCCCTGCTTGTATCACTTCTACTTTGTAAAACCCTCTCATATGCTAATTTTTCTCTCTCTTACTACTCTTTTTACCTCATCATTCCACCAATCTCTCTTCTTTTCTCCCATACCCACTTTCCTGTTACCACAAACTTCTGTTAAACACTCGATCACCATATTCATAAATTTATCTCACACGTCTTCAACCTCATTGCCTATAGACTCACTAGCCAATCTTCTAATATTTGTTCATATCTTACCCTAACTGCTTTTTCCTTTACTTTTAAACCTTCACTTCTCCCTTACTTCCTGATACCATTCTCCTTGTTTCCCATTTACTTTTTACGCTCACTGTAGCTAAAACTAAAAAATGATCAGATATATCCATGGCACCTCTATAAACATGCACATCCCGAAGTTTACCTGTCGGTGTTTTATCTACCAATACATAGTCTAACAAACAACTGATATTAGGCCCTATATATTTTGTATACTTATCCAGATACATAAACACTTATTATAGCCCACTTCTTGCATTCAACCCTTATTTTAATCCACATAATCCTTGAATTTATGCATTTATGTTCCCTCTCCTCCTTCCACAACTGATCCTTCTACATTATTATTACCCCTTAGCTCTAACTCTCTCAGATACTCATGCCCTAATTCCATTTATTTCTCCCCAGTGAAACTCCCCTACCCCTTTCAGCTTTGTTTCACTTAGAGCAAGGGCATCCAAATTCTTTTTATTCAAAACATTGGCAATCATCTTTTTCTTATCAGCTTCATAAAGTTTTTCTCCTTTTTATTTTTAGTAATTTATACACAAGAAGGTGTTATTAGCCCATTGCACCCAACCTTTTTGTCGCCTCTTACGTCTCGCATAGCTTGCAGAGGAATGATTTTTTCCCACTACCTCATGGAGATGATTGGAAATAAATAAGAACAAAACTATTTAGAAAATAGAAGACTTCAAATGAGTGCATATACATATACATGTACACGCATATGTAGTTTGACCTAAGTGTAAGTAGCAAGACGTACCTGTTTTCTTGCATGTTCATGAGTCAGAACGAAAACAAAAGAAGCAATTCTACTATTTTGTAAAACAAATACAGGTTTTCATTTTAAATGTATTTGGCAGGACGGTAGTACCTCCCTACTATCTACTTTAATGCATTCACAAATTGGTTTTAAGCAATTAACAATACCGTGATGAGCCGGGGATTGATTCTGTGTCATATTATCCAGATTCACGCCAGGCCACCAAAAATCCACGACGGTCTAACCAATGAGCCATTAATGCTAAAAGCATCGTGGATGCATTAATATGTGAACTGCTCTTGATGACTAGTTTTCCAAACGGTACTAGAATGAAATAATCCTGAGTTTACCACAGCCACGAACGTGAGCTTACCACAGCCCCGAATACGCACGCATCAGAAAACATGCCCAGTGTTACTGGGTTCCTGATGATTACATCACCGATGGCTCAGTGGTTAGAACACAGTGGATTTTGGGTGGCTTCCCAAGTAAGGTTTATTACTGTAAAAGTCTCGAACTGAGATTAAAACAACATAAATATAGCATTAGAACTGGACAACATTCTAATTCTTTATTTATTCATGAGAGAGATTTTAACCATCTAATTGATTTTCAAAAAGTTGAGAAAGTTGTATCAAGCAAGTCCATGGTTGACGGGAATATATTTGAATCTTGTTTAATAAAAGCAGTTTTGGAAATAATAAGAATATTTTCTTTGGTCTATATAAATTGGTTTCTTTTATAATTAATAAATTATTGGAAGAATTTAATGACGCATTAAACAATAAATCGTAATTCTTGGGTAGAGTATTAAAGATGTTTCACAGAGTCGGATGTCATCGCGCATATGTGAGGCGTTGCTTTGTTGTGTAATGTGATAAGAACATAAGAACATAAGAAAGAAGGAACACTGCAACAGGCCTACTGACCCATGCGGAGCAGGTCCATGTCCTTCCCCCCCGAATTAGCCCAATGACCCACCCAGTCTGGTCACCTCCACTCAAGGAAGGAGCACGGCACCAGACCCAGCAGCACAAGCTAGTCAGGTCCAACTCACATCCACCTACACCCTCTCATGTATTTATCTAACCTATTTTTAAAACTACACAACGTTTTAGCTAAGAGCAATCTAAATTATCCCCAAGTATAGCGTACAATATATAGTGTAGATAGGGGAATATCTTACAAGCGACTGGCACTAGCGAACTATTGCCAGAGGTCCTGTGAAGTGTTAATAACGGATAAGTAACTACTATAGTCATAAGATATGAAACGAGTGATGGTAGCATTGAGGTGCAGGGAATCACAGCATACACAAATTGAGCATACAACCGTTACCTCTACTAAACAGGAAATAATCTTTTCCTTAGAAGTGTAGGGGGAAGTTAGCGTAGGCCTAGCAGCGGTTTAAACAATAAAACAATGATCCCAGTATAAATCAGTGAAAAGTGTAATTTGAAAGAATACAGTGTATATCCTTGAGATAAACAGTGTACAGCACTACATAAAAGGAATTTAAATAGTAATAATAATAATAATAGTATTAAAAAAAAAATAATACTGAAGTGTGGCAGTGTGGGCAAGTCTGCCGGCTCACACCCACCCTACAGCCACCACCCACCCTACACCACCACCCACCCTACACCCACCACCCACCCTACACCCACCCTACACCACCACCCACATACTAGAGAGGAGTCTCCTCCTTCTTCCTCTACTGGGGAAAGTAGATGGAATCCAGGACGGGGTGGCCCTGGCTTGGATACTGAGGATTATAGTGCAGTCCCAGAACCTGCAGAAATTGACAACACACCTCCCAACAATTCTCAACCAAAGGTGAATTTGTGCAAATATTATGCTTGGGGCATCTGTAAGCATGGAATAACAGGGGAAAAAAATGGGACATGCAACTTTGACCATCCCAAAAAATGTAGCGACCTCCTGTCTAAAGGAGTGTGTCGTTCTTCTTCCTGTTCTTTCTTTCACCCAAAAATGTGCCACTCCTCGGTCCTCCAGAAGCAGTGTTACAACATCGAGTGCCCTGCATACCATCTAAAAGGGACCAGGAGGCACAGACCCCACAAGACAAACAATAGTAGCTACGACAACCCAACTCCAGGTGATTTTTTAGTGGCAGGAAACGAAAAAAGAAAATGGAAGGAAATAACAAAAATAGTCCACCACCTTGTAGCCTTGTTGGACTGGAGGCGCAGCCAGTGGCCACCCATGGCCCTCCAGAATTACAACTACTGATGCCAATAACAAAATCCCCCCAACAAACAGAATACAACCTTGTTCATATTTGCTAATATACAGGGCCTTAAGCCATCCACCAACAACAAAATACCTTTTATCAGTGGACTTCTAGTGGAGTCTAATGCAATGTTTGCAGCCTTCACAGAGACTCACACAAAAGATCACTTTGACAGTGAAATATGGATAAGTGGTTACAACCTTTTTAGATGCGACAGAAAAAACAGGCAACAAGGGGGGGTTGGCCTGCATGTCAGAGTGCCTTATCTGCACGGAGTTGCTGAACACCACAAATGAGGTAGTTGAAGTTCTATCAATAAAGATCGAGAACCAAAACCTAGTCATTGGGGTTGTATACAAGCCACCAGATGCAACCTCACAACAGTTCAAGGAACAGCTACTGAAAATCGATTACTGTTTGGAAAACCTTCCAGCTCCATCCCCAAACATCTTACTGCTTGGTGATTTCAACCTAAGGCATACAAAATGGAAGAATTTAACAAATAATGTTGAAGCTGACACAATCCCCGGAGGTAGCGCAGATGAAAGATCACACACACATGAGCTACTAAGTCTCTGCGAAAAACACACCTTAAGCCAGCAGATAGTGGAGCCAACAAGACTAGAAAACACACTTGACCTTATCTTCACAAATAATGAGGACCTGATAAGAGACATAAGAATATCAAAAACAACTAATTCTGATCACAATCTAATCGAAGTCCAGACGTACATGCATAGGGGTCCTGAACAGCAGAATGCGTGTACCTGTGAAGGTGTCTTCACAAAATACAACTTCAACAACAAGAACATCAACTGGGACCAGGTAAACCATGTCCTAAACGAAACATGTTGGGAAGATGTCTTAAATGACATGGATCCAAACCAGTGCCTTGAAAGGATCAACTTCCTGGTAGCCGAAGCATGTTCTAGGCATATTCCCCTAAGAAAGAAGAAGAGCAGGAGTAAACTGGAGAGAAAAATACGCTCCCTCTACAGAAGACGACGAAGAGTCACTGAGCTCCTCAGGAGTGCTAGAATATCTGATACACGAAAGGAGGCGCTGACCAGGGAAGTGGAAACTATCGAACTTAAGCTAAATGACTCTTACAGGAACCAGGAGAGGCAGGAGGAGCTTAAAGCTATTAGTGAAATTGAAAGAAATTCAAAATATTTCTTTTCATATGCCAAAAACAAGGCAAATACCACATCTAGTATCGGGCCCTTACTCAGACAGGATGGGACTTACACAGATGACAACAAGGAAATGAGTGAAATATTGAAATCCCAGTACGACTCTGTGTTTAGTGAACCACTAATCGGTCTGAGGATCGACGACCCAAACGATTTTTTCATGAATGAGCCTCAAAACTCCATAAATGTATGCCAGATTTCCGACATTACCCTAACTCAGATAGATTTCGAAAAAGCCATTGACAACATGCCTATGCACTCAGCCCCGGGCCCAGAGTCGTGGAACTCTGTTTTCATTAAGAACTGCAAGAAACCCCTCTCGCGTGCCCTAAGTACACTATGGAGGAGTAGCTTGGACATGGGTGAAATTCCACAGTCACTTAAAACAACGGATATAGCCCCACTCCATAAAGGTGGCAGCAAAGCATTAGCTAAGAACTATAGACCAATAGCTCTGACGTCCCACATCATAAAAATCTTTGAAAGAGTGCTAAGAAGCAGGATTGCAAATCACCTGGATTCCCAAAATCTGCACAATCCAGGGCAACATGGGTTCAGGGCAGGTCGCTCCTGCCTCTCACAACTACTGGATCACTATGACATGGCCTTGGATGCACTGGAAGAAAATCAGAATGCAGATGTAATATACACAGACTTTGCAAAAGCATTTGACAAATGCGATCATGGCGTAATAGCCCATAAAATACGTGCTAAAGGAATAACTGGGAAAGTGGGGAGATGGATCTTCAACTTCCTAACAAATCGAACACAAAGAGTAGTGGTCAACAGAGTTAAATCGGAGGCTGCCATAGTGAAGAGCTCTGTTCCACAAGGCACAGTACTCGCCCCCATCTTATTCCTTATCCTCATATCAGACATAAACAGAGATATACACCACAGCACCGTATTATCCTTTGCAGATGATACTAGGATCTGCATGAGGCTGTCATCTGCTGAGGACGCGGTTAACCTCCAAGAAGATATAAACAAAGTTTTCCAGTGGGCAACGGTAAACAATATGATGTTCAATGAGGACAAATTCCAACTACTCCGTTATGGAAAACTGGAGGAGATAATAACTAGAACAGAGTATACTACTGACTCCGGCCATACAATAGAGCGGAAAAATAATGTAAGGGACCTGGGAGTAGTAATGTCCGAGGATCTCACTTTCAAGGATCACAACAGTGCCACGATCGCACGTGCAAAGAAAATGATAGGATGGATAATGAGAACTTTCAAAACGAGAGATGCCAAGCCCATGATGATCCTTTTCAAATCACTTGTTCTCTCTAGGCTGGAATACTGCTGTACATTAACATCTCCATTCAAAGCAGGTGAAATCGCAGATCTAGAGAGTGTACAGAGATCCTTTACTGCACATATAAGTTCTGTCAAGCACCTTAACTACTGGGAACGCTTGGAAGCACTTGACTTGTACTCGTTGGAACGCAGGAGGGAGAGATATATCATAATCTACACTTGGAAAATCTTGGAAGGAATGGTCCCAAATCTGCACACAGAAATCACTCCCTACGAAAGTAAAAGACTGGGCAGGCGATGCAAAATGACCCCAATAAAAAGTAGGGGCGCCATTGGTACACTAAGAGGAAACACCATAAGTGTCCGGGCCCAAAACTGTTCAACAGCCTCCCATCACGCATTAGGGTAATTGCTAATAAACCCCTGGCTGCCTTCATGAGAGAGCTGGACAGATACCTAAAGTCAGTGCCGGATCAGCCGGGCTGGGGCTCGTACGTTGGACTGCGTGCGGCCAGCAGTAACAGCCTAGTTGATCAGGTCCTGATCCATCAGGAGGCCTGGTCGTGGACCGGGCCGCGGGGGCGTTGATCCCCGGAATGACCTCCAGGTAACCTCCAGGTAACCAATAACTGTACTCGGGAGTTTGTTCCACTCATCCACAACTCTATTACCAAACCAGTGCTTTCCTATAACCTTCCTGAATCTGAATTTTTAAAACTTAAAACCATTGCTGCGAGTCCTGTCTTGGCTGGAAATTTTCAGCACACTATTTACATCCCATTTATTTATTCCTGTTTTCCATTTATACACCTCGATCAAATTCCCCGTAATTCTACGCCTTTCGAGAGAGTGCAGATTCAGGGCCCTCAGTCTATCCTCATAGGGAAGATTTCTGATACATGGGATCATCTTTGTCATCCTCCTCCGTACGTTTTACAGAGCATTTATATCCATTCTGTAATACGGTGACCAGAACTGAGCAGCATAGTCTAAATGAGGCTTAACCAAGGATATATAGAGTTGAAGAACAACCTGAGGACTTGTATTATTTATACTTCTAGATATTAAGCCAAGAATTCTGTTAGCTTTATTGCGAACACTAATGCACTGTTGTCTTGGTTTTAGATTACTGCTAACTAGAACTCCTAAATCCTTTTCGCAATCAGTAGTAATAAGATCTACATTATTTAGTTTATATGTCGCATGGTTATTTTCCTGTCCAACATTTGGAACTTTGCATTTGTCTATATTAAACTGCATCTGCCACTTCTCCGGCCATTGCATCAGTCTATTCAAATCATCCTGGAGTGCTCTAGTGTCCTCAATAGAATGAATTGGACGGCCTATTTTGATGTCATCAACATATTTGCTAATGCCGCTATTTATTCCTTCATCTATGTCGCTTATGTAAATTGTGAACAACAACGGGCCCAACACTGACCCCTGAGGAACACCGCTTGTGACGTGCCCCCAGTCTGATTTCTCCCCATTTATGCAAACTTTCTGCTGCCTATTTTTCAGCCATGCCTCTACCCAGGAAAAAATTTCTCCTATTCCGTGTGCCTTAAGTTTCCTCAATAGTCTCTGATGTGGAACTCTATGGAAAGCCTTACTGAAGTCCATATACACAATATCATATTCATTACCATGATCTACTTCCTCAAACACCTTATTGAAAAAAGTTAATAAATTTGTAAGAAAGGAACGCCCCTTTGTAAAACCGCGTTGAGATTCATTAATCAATCTGTGCCTATCAAGATGGTTACGAATTGCTTCGGCAATTATTGATTCCATAAATTTTCCCACTATGGAGGTAAGGCTTATTGGTCTATAGTTCGAAGCCAAGGACCTGTCACCTGCCTTGTAAATAGATACTACATTTGCCATTTTCCACTTATCAGGCACTATGCCAGATTGTAGTGATATGTTAAAAAGATTAGCCAAAGGTATGCTAAGTTCCTCTTTACATTCCTTTAACACCCTTGCAAACAGTTCATCAGGGCCTGGGGATTTGTTAGGTTTTAGTTTCTCTATTTGTCTGAGGAACATGTCACTAGTTACCTCAATCGTACATAGTTTATTACCGTCCTGCTCTACATAATCTAATATTTCAGGAATATCGCTAGTATTTTCCTGGGTGAAAACTGAGTGGAAGTAGGTACTGAGAATTTCACACATATCCTTATCACTGTCAGTGATCTGAGCATAGTTACTCTTAAGTGGGCCAGTCTTGTCCCTAATCTTACTTTTGTATACCTGAAAGAACCCTTTTGGGTTAGTCTTTGAATCCCTTGCGACCCTAGCCTCATAATCCCTTGTGAGGGTGAGGTGTAGTCTTGACCCTTTATACGCCTTCCTTTAATGTATTGTTTTTATTGTTACTTGATAATGTGAAAAATCACGAAATCGTTTGGAAGTTCACTATTCTTTCACGGTGGTTGTTTTGCATATTCTGATATCACCTGTTTATTGTGATTTCGAAACTACTACTGGGGACTGTAAAGATTTCCAGGCAGCGCTCTAGTCCAATCGGCCACACAGGCCTTACCGCCCCTAGTAGTAGTTTCGAATCCTCCTCACTGCGATCTTTCTTTGTATATACCAGCTTGTTTCTGCATGGTACATTGATTATATATATATATATATATATATATATATATATATATATATATATATATATATATATATATATATATATATATATATATATATATATATATATATATATATATATATATATATATATATATATATATATATATATATATATATATATATATATATATGTATATATATATATATATTATATATATATATATATATATATATATATATATATATATATATATATATATATATATATATATATATATATATATATATATATATATATATATATATATATATATATATATATATATATATATATGTCGTGCCGAATAGGCAGAACTTGCGATCTTGGCTTAAATAGCAACGTTCATCTTGCCATATAAGACAAGTGAAAACTTGTGTATGCAATAATTTCGCCAAAATCATTTTGAACCTAACGACAAAAATATATTTCACTGTGTTTGTTTAGTATTAAATTATTGTAAACAAATCTAAAATATATTTAGTTGGGTTAGGTTAAAATAAATTACTCTTGTTATAATAAGGTTACGTAAGTTTTCTAAGATTCTTTTGGTGAAAAATTAAAAATTTTTACATTAACATTAAAGATAAAAATATATCTTTAAACGTATAAGAGAAAATTTTTGAAAGGACTTAATTTTAAATGAGTTCTTGCTAATTGACCAGTTTTACATATTCGGCACGACATATATATATATATATATATATATATATATATATATATATATATATATATATATATATATATATATATATATATATATATATATATATATATATATATATATATTATTATTTTATTATCACACTGGCCGATTCCCACCAAGGCAGGGTGGCCCGAAAAAGAAAAACTTTCACCATCATTCACTCCATCACTGTCTTGCCAGAAGGGTGCTTTACACTACAGTTTTTAAACTGCAACATTAACACCCCTCCTTCAGAGTGCAGGCACTGTACTTCCCATCTCCAGGACTCAAGTCCGGCCTGCCGGTTTCCCTGAATCCCTTCATAAATGTTACTTTGCTCACACTCCAACAGCACGTCAAGTATTAAAAACCATTTGTCTCCATTCACTCCTATCAAACACGCTCATGCATGCCTGCTGGAAGTCCAAGCCCCTCGCACACAAAACCTCCTTTACCCCCTCCCTCCAACCTTTCCTAGGCCGACCCCTACCCCGCCTTCCTTCCACTACAGACTGATACACTCTTGAAGTCATTCTGTTTCGCTCCATTCTCTCTACATGTCCGAACCACCTCAACAACCCTTCCTCAGCCCTCTGGACAACAGTTTTGGTAATCCCGCACCTCCTCCTAACTTCCAAACTACGAATTCTCTGCATTATATTCACACCACACATTGCCCTCAGACATGACATCTCCACTGCCTCCAGCCTTCTCCTCGCTGCAACATTCATCACCCACGCTTCACACCCATATAAGAGCGTTGGTAAAACTATACTCTCATACATTCCCCTCTTTGCCTCCAAGGACAAAGTTCTTTGTCTCCACAGACTCCTAAGTGCACCACTCACTCTTTTTCCCTCATCAATTCTATGATTCACCTCATCTTTCATAGACCCATCCGCTGACACGTCCACTCCCAAATATCTGAATACGTTCACCTCCTCCATACTCTCTCCCTCCAATCTGATATTCAATCTTTCATCACCTAATCTTTTTGTTATCCTCATAACCTTACTCTTTCCTGTATTCACCTTTAATTTTCTTCTTTTGCACACCCTACCAAATTCATCCACCAATCTCTGCAACTTCTCTTCAGAATCTCCCAAGAGCACAGTGTCATCAGCAAAGAGCAGCTGTGACAACTCCCACTTTGCGTGTGATTCTTTATCTTTTAACTCCACGCCTCTTGCCAAGACCCTCGCATTTACTTCTCTTACAACCCCATCTATAAATATATTAAACAACCATGGTGACATCACACATCCTTGTCTAAGGCCTACTTTTACTGGGAAAAAATTTCCCTCTTTCCTACATACTCTAACTTGAGCCTCACTATCCTCGTAAAAACTCTTCACTGCTTTCAGTAACCTACCTCCTACACCATACACTTGCAACATCTGCCACATTGCGTCCCTATCCACCCTGTCATACGCCTTTTCCTAATCCATAAATGCCATATATATATATATATATATATATATATATATATATATATATATATATATATATATATATATATATATATATATATATATATATATATATATATATATATATATATATATATATGTATGTATGTGTGTGTGTGTGTGTATTTCCTCCGAGAAAAGATTAAACTTGCTTCAGAAAAAACTCAATGTTCTCCCTGAAGCTGTTTGAAAATTTTGTCCTACCACCCCTTATATTTAATATATATTTTATTTAAAGACAAAATACATTGACAAAAATAAAATACAGAGTAAAATAACATAGATAACAACTCAGAGCTACATCTCGAACACTTCGTCCAGTTACCCGGCGGTGGGCCGGGTGTCCAGAATGCTGCAGACATTTCCTCTCTGAATCGCAACACTGAATCTCTGAACGAGGAAGCTGACTGCCTTGAGGTCCTTGGTTTCTATGATGAATTTTCCCCCCAGTTCTTTAAGGAACTTTAGAGCACACTTGCTCCATGCTCCCAAGGTCTCCGACCCTATTAGGATGAAGTTATTTGCGGGTCTTCTGGGTCTCCCTGTGGCTGGCATCTCCACCCCCTTCAGCTACGGAGTATGGCAAGTAGATGTCTGCCAACGTGGCGACACAGGTGTAGTCCCAGGCAATCTACTTTTTATTCTTCCAGGGTAGCACATTGGCTCCAACAGGACGCTTTTGACTTCCGTCAGACCTCGGCACTTGGGCTTCCTGTTGGGCTGGGCAACGGGCTGTGGCAAGGCTTCTCTTTATGTGGCATGCAAAGAGTACGTAACCTTTATTCGGCGCACGTACACACCCTCATTTACAGGCTATCTCCCCCAACCAGCGAACCAGGTTGCTAAGAGTTGATGATGGGGCCCCGTCGTTCAACTAGTGACCAGGTTCTAGCCAATAAGAAGATGGTTTTGGCAATCGCAGAGGTTATGTGGGTACCGCTCTCCTGTCTGCCCTTGTCATTCCCATTCTAGAGCTGGTTGAAGCACGGTCTGCTATCTTGTGGCTTCTATTTCTGCTTTGCTTACCGTGGAGTGCACTATACTTATCACTGTACATAGTGTACATATTGCTGTTATAAATTGGTGAAGGATTATATAAGTCTAAACTTTTTCTACTGTGTTTATTTGCTCCCATTACACCCGGGGTAACAGGCCATTTGGAATCCTGGGTTGTAATACTTTATGATGTCGTTGACCTCCTCATGTTTGGTATACTTTCATTCTGATGTGTGACACAAGAGACCATGAAGTCCGAATTGATCATCTGTCGCCCTGCCGCAAATACACCTATGTTCGGTGAGGATGGGGGCGGCTAGACGAAAAGTAACATCAGTTCGAATGGCCTGTGGGTCGAGTCGAGTGGCCACTGAGGAATTAGGAACACCTAGAAGGAAATCTCCTGAGTGTGGTGCCTTCACTGCCAGGAGACGAGCTTTGTCCTTTCCTGAAGCGTTGGTGAGCATTGTGTTAGCGATTTTTTCCATGATCGGTTTGTCCCAGTGGGACTTCTTTTGCTCTTTGGGAGGAGCTGGTCTACTGGACGAGTGTGCAATGGTGTCCTACCGCATGCCTGCTTCAGTGAACCTTGGGTCTTGAGCTCCTACCGTGTCTCTCAAGCGTTCGGGGAAAACCTTCTTGACTAATCCATTGGAAGCCAAACACAAAGACAGAAATGCAGGTAAAGCTACCTGTTTTGCTTTCTGCACCCCTATACCTCCCAGTCGCACTGGAAAGGTTGCCTGATCCCATTGCCGATCCTCTAGTGGCAGATTCAGTGCCTTCTTAAAGGTTGATCTCAGGTATGTGTCATATTTGTCGAGTGTTGGGTTGTCAAAAGAGGGAGCGCACCTCTGGAAGTGAGTCTTGGCATAGTAAGACACCTTGTGAGGAGGTACAGGGCATCATGGGTATCAAGATCGTTTATTCTCTTCTCTATTCTCCTCAGGTCATTCAATTTGTGCTTGAGGACCGTGTCGATGGCCTGGTGACCCAGCGGTGCTTCCAAGAGGGTACATATGGATGCAGTGGTAGTAGAGACTTCCGGGAGGATTGTTTGCACAGCACTGATTATTTCCTGGTTCGTTGTGACGATTTCACACTTGGAGGGATAGAGGATGAGTCCCAAGGCTTCTCCGTGTGTCTTCTCCAGTTGTAGGTCCTCCAACAGGAACTCTTCAGTCCCTGCCAGAGTGCCATCATCCAGATACCAAATGTTGAGCTCATTGCATAGGCTGGAAGTTAGTTCTTTTACAGACAAGCAGAAGAGAAGTGGAGCGAGTGGGTCACCTTGCTGAACACGCTCTAATGAGGGAATTTCATGTTCGCCAAACAAAAGAATTGAGGGTTTGCTGTAGCTGGCTGAAATGAAGGAAAAATGACTGGGGAACCGTTCACGAACAGCCGGCAAGACCACGTCTCTTTTCATCATATTAAAGACATTTCTAAAGTCAAGTTTGGCTATGGCCTTGTCTTCTGGTAGGTCCTTGATGTAGGTCCTTGCCGCATGAGCAGCGGCTTCACTGCCTTGAGAGACCCCAAAACCCAGTTGGTGTGGCTGGAGTAAACTGGCAGCTTCTAGGCGAATGTTTCTTACTGCTGCTTTGGCAACGAGACGGCGGAGAGTGTTACGAACAGCAATGGGTCTGATTCCCCAATTCTTCTTCTTCTGAGGCTCCTAAAAAGAAAGGTTTAATTTCTTATGGGATTCGCCCAGCCAGGCAGTTGTTGACTAGAGTTGTTAACTCGGTGAGAAGAATTGATGCAGATGCGTCGAGTACAGGATTTACCATCTCTTTGAGGAGTTGTGGTCGAATTCCAGTGTAACCTCCTGCAGATCCTGCTGGAAATGACACTATAACCTTATGGACTTCTGATTCTGGCAAAAATAATCGTTCAAAGATGGGGTCTCCCTAAGGGTTGATGTTGACGAGTATGATGTCCCTGGCTGGATGATTGTCTCTTAGTGCTTGGGCTGTGGTCTCATCTTTGGGAGCTACAGTGTCGTTTTCAGTGGGACTTTTCTTGGGTCTACCTCTGTGATTCCTGCGATGATGGGGCAAAGGGACACAATTATCCGTTCTTGGGAAGTTGCTCACTGCCTTGATGACTGATGTGGTTAGCAATTTGCCTCGTCTTTCAGGAACTGCAAGACAGATATTGCCAAACAGGAGTAGGTTGCACCATGCTTTGATGGTGCCTCGGGCTACTAAGTTGGTGGAACCTCCAATCAACATATATATGCTTAACAAATCACAAACAGGCGAGAATATTTACAAACATTATCTCTTTCAATGGCAGGACTAGAACTAGCAAACTCAGCATCAGAGCACATAGTACTTTATCCACAGTTCCAGACTCCAGATAAGCATGGGCGCCTAGCCGAAACTAAGCGGTGGATCCCATACCCCGGTGCACCAGGCTTGATCAAAGTTATTTCATGAAATCCTGCCACATGTAGTGAACAACGGAACAGATTTTCAAATGCTTAGCAATTCGTAGACAGGCGAAATTGTTTACAAACATTATCTCTCTCTCTGAAGTGTGGCGTTGTGGATAATGTACTGTATACTCTGATGCCGAGTTTGCAGGTTCGAGTCCTGCTGTGGACAGAGATATAATATTTGTAAAGAATTTCACATGTTTTCCAAGTGTTAAGCATTTCAAAATCTCGAGGGCTAAAGACTGCAAACCTCACTCAAGGAAAAGAATCTTGTGGTGAGTATAATATCAAGCACATCTCCTGAAGCGTACATCAACGAAATAACTGCTGCAGCATATGGGCGCCTGGCAAACCCAAAAATAGAGTTTCGGCATCTTACTAAGGAATCGTGCAAAACTCTGTACACCGTATACGTCAGGACCATATTGGAGTAAACAGTACGAGTTTGGAACCCACACCCGGTCAAGCACGTCAAGAAATTACAGAAAGTGTAAAGGTTTTTAGCGAGATTAGTCTCGGATTAGTCTCCTACGAGGAGAGGTTAAGGGAAATCAACCTGACGACACTGGAGGACAGGAGGAATAGGGACGACATGATAATGGCATATAAAATACCTAGAGGAATCGACAAGGTGGACAGAGACAGGATGTTCCTGAGATGGGACACAGCAACAAAGGGTCACAACTAGAAGTCGAAGACTCAGATGAGTTATAATACACTAGGGGAAAATGGAACAGATGTTAAAGAAAATGGAGGGTTTAACTTCCCTCTCCAGTCAAACTGTTGGTAGAATGGAGTCCCTTGACAAACAAAATTTCTGAATAACAAATCAAGCGTGTCCTACGACAGTTCCCTTGATACATAATACACGGGCTCAATGAAGTAATATGTCATTGGAAAATCTCGGGTCCCTAGATTCTATTCATCCACATTACAACAAGCCCAAAAGAATGACTTGCCCTATCTAAAAGTGAAACTACAAAAATAAATTCACCAACTCTTTTAAATACCATTCTTGATGTTATCGTACAATAGAGAGTGACTATTCTGAGGCTGTTCGTAACCATTTGTTGACTTCGTGTCTACATGATTCGGTTTCGTTGTTTTCCTGGCATTTCCGAACAGTTGTGATTCCTGGCAAGGTCGCTAGAAGTGAAGGAAAAAGAGCTTCCTCAGACAGACCTTCTTATCTTATCTGAAAAGACTCTTCCTCCTAGTAAAAAAAATTAATAATAACTGGTAAGGGTAATTAGTTTTAGAGAATGTATGAAAAATAATTTACGTGAACATGAAACTTTCCTAACAAGCAAAATATGAAAAATATAATTCATATAATAATCACGCAAAACTAATGTATTTTCCTATATACGACGTTGAGCAAGAAACACGTGAAAGGTGAGGTAATTGCGACTTTTATATAAAAGTCAGCACGAGACGCAGAGCTCAGGCATCAGCAGTAGTTTCACCGTTAGTAAACTAAAGATAACTAAATGCTGGCTTCTCATACGAGGTGATGGAGATTGCTGAAGGTTTTGAAGACAACAGATGGTAATTCCAAAAGTGTGTTACGGCACACTGCTGTGCTATCCAGAAGATAAAAGGCAAGAATGCTCGCCTTGTTTAGCCTGTGTTGAACAACCCAAATCGAGCCACAAGGCTAAAGGACAAAAAATAAAAGTTAAAATCCCAGATAAGCAGTCACTCGCATACAAGACAGAAGGACTTTATAAGAACTGGTGAAGATGGACAACAATTGCATTAAAGTACACAAGTCACATCAGGTCCAGTTACATAAACAAAAATATCAATACCTTGAATATAAAAAAGAAAGAGTGGAATTTTATACTTGCAGACTTGGTGAGAGCAAAAAGTCAAGTCAGTTCAAACTCGCTGGAGGATCTATTGTTAACTCCATCCCACTGGGTGGAGTAACAAAAAGGAGGAGGAAGGAGGGGTTGAAGAGGTAACGATGTTTGCCTCTTAATCAAGAAGTATTCACCCAATTATACCACCATCACCATTCATTTATGCTTCCACTCTTATCTAACGAACTTTCAACTGACTGTAAAATAAGACATTAATACATTAGTTTAGTGGTATTTAGAAGAATTTCAAGATCCTTATTTTCTACTGTACATATTAACAACCCAAAACAAACATTTTAGCTCAGTAAAGTTCACAAGCTTTTATTAGTTGATAATTGCAATTATATTTGCTAAACCCAATTAAAAAAAGTTCTTGTTTAAAAATCTATGAGAAAAACACCTGACGAATAAAACGTTCTCTAGTGGATAACTGATCCCAGAAGTGTACCTAACGAAAATCTCTTACAAAACCAGAAACAGGAGATGATTGAGGGGAATCAGTAGATTCACCTGGTAATCTCTGGTAGATGTCGATTCTAATAGATGTCTCGTTTGTAACAAACATCTTTATAGCACATCAGTTCTACCATGATAGTGGTAAACTATTTTTCTTTACAAACGTTTCCTCTTTCTCCCTTCTCTATCCCATCCTCCCTATCCCCTCCTTTTTTTCCCCCTTTCCTCCTCCCTCCTAACCCTCTCCTTTCCCCGTCCCATTTGTAGTCTCTGGGGTCCTCCACTCTGGCATTATGGTTTCTATGTAGGGTCCCTCGGGGGTGGTGTAGTTTGCCATGGAATCTAAATTGTCTGGAGGTGCCCGGCTCCCTTCCCGGTTTTCCGAGAAGTGGGCAGGGTGTCCTGCAGATGATGGGTGTATCTCCAGAGGCTACCTGTCGGTTCTGGGTGGCGAGTTTACGACCAGGGCCGAGGTGGCTCGGTAGATGTGAGGTTGCTATCCTGGAGCACTGGTTTACTTGCATGAAGGGTAGGGTATGGCAAGGGTTCCACGCTGCATCTTCATAGCTTATGGGCTCGAGGCTCTCTCGGATGAGAGGAAAAACTTACGGCCATTCCATGCCTTCTAGTGACTGTCCCTCCACTGTCCCTCTTATTTTTCTTTCTTTCTTACTTTTTTTCTTTAAAATAACAAGAAAGAAGCACCACTATCATGGAGTCTTCGCTCTGTGATAACTCTCCTCCTCCCAGCCCCCTTTCTGTCCCCACATCCTGTTCTGACAAGGCTTCATTATTGGACCATTCTCTAGACTCTTCTCATACCCCTGTACTTTCTGCTGGTACTCTTCGTCACCTGCTCCAGGTGCTGAGACGCCACTCGTTTCTGTTAATGTCTCTGCCTCTTGCACGCCTTCAACAATGAGTCTGGCTTCGCTGAAAAAAGTGCAACAGTTTTTGGATCGCCCACATCCCTCAGGCCAGAAAACCCACTGTGCTACTCCTAAACGTTCCAGACCACCTACTGACGAACATTCTTCAATATCTACCCAGAAACGATCTACGCAACACCCACTTCCTTTGCACCATGTTTACAAGTATGCAGTGGACTAAATTCTTTTCCCTACAACCGACCTCTCCAACTGATTATTTTTCTGATCATAGTATTGGTAAATTTCTTTTTACGACACGTTCTGCCAAAATATATCCTTTCACGCTCTTCGAAGTGATAAATGCATTGTTACAGTTCAGAATTCAGAACATGCTCATAATCTTTCCTATATAACTTCCATAGTTAACATTCCAATCAGAGATTATAAGCATGCTACTCTCATTTCTTGCAGTGATACGGTGGTTTTACCACCGTACCACTACAGAGTGATTTTCTGTCTTGCAGCAATGATATTTTAGAGCAATTAGCTCTTCAGGACCTTCCTATTCTCAGAATGGATACATACGTCCTGCTGGCTCGCGGGCGGAGATGCTTTCTCAGTAACATCGCCTGCTTAACCTTCGACTGCAGTGAACTCCAGATCTGCGGCAGAGTGCCTGGTCTGTTGTGCCACAGATCGTGTCAATACATCTTGTAGTGTTCCTCCCTCATGTCTCAGTTGCAATGAATCTCGTCCTTCTTTTCACATCGTTGTCAGGTGTTTCGTAATGAACGAGAAATCTGTTATCTTAAGAAGAGTGAAGGTCTTACGCTACGGCTGTCTCTCAGCTCCACCTTCAGGGAAATCTTCCTCGTGTTCCTTATTCTCGAGTAGCTCGGAAACCTCCAACCTTGACGGTCCTCCCGCCCACAAGCTCCTCTGCTACCATGTTTTCCGAGGTCACCCCCCATATCTAATTCTTTCGCGGTTTTACCCCCTGAAACTCCTAGCTCCATACCTCTTCTTACTTCTACTTCTTCATCTCGCTCGCTAGTTTCTCAGTCTACGAGACCTCTGAAGCCTACACCTTCCTCGTGCCTATCACTTGTGAAGTTGAATGTATCTTCTACCACAGTGCCTAGTTCTCATCCCCTTTCTAACTCTCACACGAAGGTGGAGGTTCACCACCCTCCCTCGTGTTGTCTCATCTTCTCCTGTTCCCCCCCCCCCCAGTCTTCTTCCCTAGTTACCTTCCAACCTCCTTCCTCTCCTGTTCCACTACAGGAATCTTCTGCCATACTCTTCTGTTCATACTTCCCTCCCCTCTCAGAACTCTTTGGTTACCTCCATAGTATCCTTAATCTCTACTTGCTCTACCTCGCCTGTCTCTGAAATCATGTCCGCATCTTTCTTATCTGCTAAGACACTTGATGCTATCTCTAACTATACTGCGGAGATGAAACCAAGGTGGACACCAATGCGCCACCTTCTACCCCTTCTTTCTCACGACCTTCTTAACAATCTTTTCTTTCACAGCATTCTGATTCCTCCTTACATACATGCTTATCGTTGCCTCCACACGTTGACTTCACTAACCCTAATAGCCCATAGATTTTATCGCTTCATATTGTTGGCATTGTAAATAATGTCTTATTTACAATGGAATATTTGTGGCATCAGGAGTAATCAGGGAGAGCTCCAAGTGTTACTCTCATAGTTTTCCCCAGTATGTGTCGGGTTACAAGAGCCCAAAATTCGTTCAGCTGTTATTCGTCCCTTTTCAGGCTATGTGCTTTTGCATTTTTCTGATCCCTTTCCTGATGAATCATTTAATGAATGCTTTATACCACAGATGGTATACAATTTGCTCTCTATATCTCTCCCCCTCCCGTGCATTCTGTATCTCTGATATCGCATTTTTGATCTCTTCTCTACCGCCACCCATCTTGTTGTAATGTGATTTTAACCCTCACCATCATGCGTGGAGAGGGTCCCACTATGACTCTTGTGGTGATCATTTGGAGACTCTTCTCGTTTCTCATTCTCATGTTTTAAATACAGGTGCTCCTACCCATTTTGACTCTCACACTCAGTCTCTCTCATGCATTAATCTTTCTGTCTGCTCCTCATCAATTGCACTTGATTCTGCTTGGTCTGTTCTCCTGGGTTTACACGACAGTGATCACTTTCCTATTCTTACTCCTACTACGTATTCCCGATCGCCTTGTAGACCGCCTTGTAGACTTACACTCTCATTTTACCACCTTTTGTGGGGACCTTCTTTTGTCCTCTACTGATGAACTGGTGTATCAGTTTTCGACCTTAGTTTTGACTGTGGCGTCACCATCTATTCCTCTAACCTCAGACAGGCATTCTCAGACATGCGTGCCTTGATGGTTTCCTGTGTGTGCCCGTGCAGTGCGTTTGAAACGTGCTGCGTCGGGCCGTTATCAGTATAATTGGACCTCAGATCACCTTTCAGATTTTAAGCGGGCAAGGGCAGTTACTTGCTGCATCATACACGACGCTAAAAGCAGTTGTTGGCAAGACTACCTGTCTACCAATTACCTCATCTTCTCCTATGTGTGCAGTTTGGAAGAAGGTACGGAAGTTGTGTGCCAAATACCCTCTGGATCCAGCTCCCGTTTTCTCAGGTTGCTGGTGTTAGTGTTGCGGAACCTCTTGAAGCTGCCTCAGAAATCGGGAACTATCTTGTCTGTGTCTCCAAAGGGTTTCACCTTTGTCCCTCATTTCTTGCGTCTAAGTCTACCAAGGAATGGAATGGAGCTGTATGACGTACCTTTCACTCTCCTAGAGCTAGAGTCCACGCTTTCCGCTTGCCAGTCATCGGCAGTTTGACCTGATGATATTCGTATCAGTATGCTACAACATTAGCATTCTACAGCCCTTACAGCTCTTGTGCATCCATGCAATCTTATTTGGGCGTGAGGGGTTCTCCCTCAATGGAAATCTGACATTGTACTACAGTTTCTCAAACCAGGCACCTCGGGGCTTGATACCTCTCACTATCGTCCCATTGCTCTGACCAGTGTAGTCTGCAAGGTGATGCAACGATTGGTCAACAGACGTCTAATATGGTTCATGGAGACTCACAATAGTCTTTCTCCTCACCAATAAGGCTTTTGCAATGGTCGCTCTGCTTTGGACTGCTTGCTTCACTTAGATACGTATGTGCAAAATGCATTTACTAACAAACACCCCGTCCTAGCAGTCTTTTTTGACCTTGAGAAGGCATATGACACAACTTGGACGTATAACACTTTAACCCCGGGCCCATTCCTTAGGCCTCCGCGGTAATCTACCAACCTTCCTTGCTGCTTTCTTATCTGACAGACATTTTCGTCTCCATGATGACGCCTTGCTTTCCTCAGGCTTTGTTCAAGTCTAGGGAGTCCCAAAAGGTTGTGTCCTTACCACTACTCTTTTTCTCTTAGCTATAAATGACCTATGTTCCGTTCTTCCATCGCATATTTGGTCACTATATGTGAATGATTTCGCTATAGCTTTCACAGGCACTGACTGTCGCCTGGTAGCAGCCTCTCTTCAGGATGCGATTGACCGAGATTCCCACTGAGCCACTTGTTACAAAAAACGCGATTCTAAAAGCTTAGAGATCTCCAGTGAATACTAGAAAGGACTGCCCTTCTAGCATCCAGCCTGTTACTGGGTTTTCGTAACAATTAGTCAGTATCCTTGTCCAATTATCCATTAGAATTCAGTATGATTCAATAGTGCTTCAGGATTACAACTGGTAGGCTACTAACTAGAGAAATTAAAATTTAATAAATTTATTAAGTTGTCTAGGCGCATATCAAACTAAATTAAATTAATTCAAACAAATTAATAATAATCACTTCTCTCGTGTGCAGCAGTATTGTGCTGAAAGCACATATCACATTTATAAGTCTTAAGTACCGTCTGGTACATTAACATTTAATACAATATACAAATAAGTACAAGTAAGTTTGTGTGTATGTGTGTAAGTGCTCTAAGTAGTTCGCTATGTCTCAAGACTCGACTAGACTTAATTAAACAAGTGACTGACAAAGTCCTCTCATAAACTAACTTCTTGACCAACTGGCAGTCAGAACAGTCTGCTTGAGCAATAAAAAGAATGCTAAGCCCAATAGCAATATAACAAGCAACTGCGACACAGAATCAGGAACAAGGAGATAATATAAAGACACTAAGTAGGGACCATCAGCAGATCCTCCACAAAAGTCACAAAACTCCCATACTACTGAATCTAAGTTCAGCATAAGAAAATCACCCGACTGTGACAATACACAGATACCAGTACAAGTTAGGTCAGAAGCTACAGTTCAGGACCTAAGTTGCTCAGAGTGCCTAGGCGACACACAACCTCAGTACAACGTCGAAAATCATTAAGTCTACACAATGTTCTGAGAACAGAGTTCTACAGAAATAACAAAGCTACAGAGACGATCCTCCAACAAGGGCCAATAAGGAAGAGTTAGGCACTTGTCAGGAATACGTCCAACCACCAAGAGAGTCTAGACCAGACTGAATACTTCAGGCGAGGTGAGGACACCCCTTCCCCCCTTCTTCTCGATATCAAATTTCTGTCTAACCACAGAGAAAGATTCAGGATTGTGAGTTTTCCTGGTAAAGGTACTAGAAGTTACAGTAGCAGGTACATCAGGCGGGTAATGAGCAGCTGATTTAGGTTGCCA
Source organism: Cherax quadricarinatus (assembly GCF_038502225.1). Classification (NCBI taxonomy): domain Eukaryota; kingdom Metazoa; phylum Arthropoda; class Malacostraca; order Decapoda; family Parastacidae; genus Cherax; species Cherax quadricarinatus. The sequence continues at coordinate 5,558,946 of NC_091310.1, read as the reverse complement.
GCTTCTAGGACAATTTTTAGTTACCTTGTTTCTCTGTTTTTTAGTACGTACAAGTTTGTGAGAAATCTCGAAATTGTCTGCTAATGCTGCAGTTTCCAGAATATCCGAGGCAGTATGATCGATCAGATATTCTCGTATGTCAGCAGACATACAGTTGTTAAACTCTTCGTGTAGTAACAACTGAACAAGGCTGTCGTAGTTGTTACACTTGGCAGACCTACACCACCTCTCAAATGCAACTTTTTTCTCACTAACAAACTCTACACAAGTTTGATCTTGCCTTCGTTGTAACATACGAAATGCACGTTGATAACTTACAGGTAACAAGTTATGTCTCTAGAATAGTTTGCTTGACAGCGTCATAACTAATGTACTTGGCAAATGGTAAAGCAGCAGTACAAGTTTGAGCTTTTCCTGTCAAAGCTGTGTGCAACAAGGTAGCCCAATGCTTACGTGGCCAGTTCATACCACGTGCCTGGTTCTCAAACACATCAAAATAGGTGTCTAAGTCACTCTCAAAAAACTTAGGAACCATGGATGCAGCTTTCTGCACATTAAATGTGTCCTGTGATCTATCAGTCAGTTGTCTTCCAAGAAGAACATTTCTCTTTGGAAATCTTCTTCGTTCAATTTCTTCTGTGCCTCTATTTGTGCAGTCTGCAACATAATGAGGCGTTCAAACCTCTCAAACTGTTCCTGAGAGATAGGACCAGTGGGTAATGGAGGAGTAAGGAATCTAACGTGGTCTGGATGGTCCTTAGGTCGGACACCTCGTCTAGGCATCTCAAGAGAGTCTACATCTGGTCTTGGATAAGTAGATACAGGTGTAGCATACACGGTACTAGTATGAGGCTGCGTCATACTAACAGTATAAAATTATATGAAAAGGTAATATACATGTAATATATATACATAATATATATTGCAACCCATTCAGGGGTTGCAACACCACTTCTCATGGCTTTAAATTTTCTAGAACGAAAACCCATTTCATTACCTTTACTAGACGTCCTCTTATCCCAGATATTCCACTGTATTTACACGGCTCACGTATTTCAGAATGTGATATGGTCAAATTTCTTGGCCTTCTCTTTGATCGTCGGTTGACATAGAAACCTCACCTTTCCTCTTTGAAGGCAGCTTGCTATGGCCGGCTGAATCTTCATAAAATTCTTGCGCATCGTTCATGGGGAGCAGATCGCCGAACTCCTCCATTTGCATTCCACCCTAGTCTTGTCCAAGCTGGATTATAGAGACCAAGTCTATTCTGCGGCTTCTCCGACAATTCTTTCAAAGTTAGAACCCTTTCATCATCTAGGTCTACACTTATGCCTTAGTGCCTTTCTTTCATCCCCTGTTGAAAGCCTCTATGCTGTGGCGAATGTTCCTTCCTTAGTTGATGGTCGTGATCTCACTGTCTTCGTTACTTTGTCAGCGCTCGTGACCTAGGAGTTTCTTCTATGTAGAGGTTGCTTTCAGACGTTAGTAGAAGCCCAATGTTTGTTTGGCGCCCCTTCCTACTTTGACCGTTTTGTCTTCGTCTTCACTCACTCCAGTCTTCTCTCCAGTTGCCTCCTTTGTATGTTCATTTAGCGTCTGCCTTTTCCCTTTCCCCTTGCGAAGTTCCGACGGTTCGTGTCTGTTCTCCCCTACTACCGTGCGTCAAAGCTTTCCTGCCTACAACTGCTTCTCGCTCTCTTTTTCTCGATCACTTTCGGTCACATGCTCATGTTATCGCTCTTAATACAGATGGTTCTAAATCTTCTGACGGTGTTGGGTTCGCAGCAGTGTTCCCTGACGATGTTGTCCGAGGACATTTGTTAGACTCAGCTAATATTTTTACTGCCAAGTTGTATGCCATCTCATAGTGCTTCTTCGTATTACATATATGTCTCCTTCGACATTTGTGATCATTTCAGATTCCCTCAGTGCTTTACAAGCCATTAAACAATTTGATTCCCATCATCCGCTAGTCCTTTGTATACAACTATGGTTGCGCCCTGTGGCTAGCATAAATATAGACGTCATTTTCTGTTGGGTCCCTGGGCAAGTTGATGTGCAGGGCAGTGAACAAGCGGATGCTGCTACGTGGTCAGCGGTGCATGATCTTCCAATCATGATTTTCCAATCATCTCTGCCCATCTTTGCAGCCGTTGGCAACAACGGTGGTCAGGCATGCACCATAACAAATTGCATTCTGTTAAACCACTTCTAGGTTTGTGGCCATCTTCTTACAACAGTTGCCGTACTCGGGAGACTGCGCTCTCACAGCTCCACCTTGGCTAACCTTACCCATGGGTATCTCATGGAACGACATCCCATTCCTCTCTCTGAGATTTGTCAGGTCCCTGTTTCAGTTCTTCACTTTCTTGTCAATTGCCCAGTTTACCAGCGAGCTCGCAGGATGTACCTCCAGCACCGCTGCTGCACTACCACTCTTACCTTATCTTCTCTTCCTGCAGACGGTCCTGCCTTTGACTTACAATCACTCTGACTTTTTGTCAGTAACAGCTTTACTATATAAACTTTGACACACAGCCCTTAGCGTCCCTTCCAGCCTTTTTCTCCCCTCACTTCTGATCACCTCTCCACCTAACTGTTTATAGCCTCAGCAATATTTTCTACCCCGCAGCGCTGTATGACCCTTGTCGGTTTAGCGCTTTCTTTGATTATAATAATAATAACAGTTTACAAAAGTTTCACATTTCAAGTGTTTTTCCCCGGTATTAACGAGGGAATAATAATGAAAGTGTATTTAGTAATTTCTTCTAAAAATCACAGTGTTGTTGTTTGAACTCTTCATCATCATTAACAAAAGATAATCTGAACCCTTCTTTCACAATTTCGAGCAGAAATTAATTTTTGGATTGATGAAGAAATCAGTCAGAATGGTTAGCAAAGCAAGTGATGCATATTATTATTATTATTATTATTATTATTATTATTATTATTATTATTATTATTATTATTATTATTATTATTATTATTATTATTATTATTATTATAATCACAGGGAAGCGCTAAACTCGTAGGATTATACAGTGCATGCGGGGGAGGATGGAAGGGATTCAGGCTCAATTCAGGGAACTGGAGTACAGATCCAATTCCCTAGATCAAGAGCCCCTCACCAGCGTCAAGGAACCTCCCTTCAAGGAGAGTGAAACATAAAACAAAGCTATGTGCAGGAACTGGCAAGGATCTTTAGCTTCAAAACATCAAAGGAGAGAAATTTTTAATTTGAAATAGGCATTACCGATAGAGGTTTCATGAAATGTCTCGGGGTATGACAAACACAGGTATAGTATAGCCAGCTACCAGGTCGTAATGGGTTTCAAAATGGAGCAAACTTAGTAATAGTGGAAGACTTATTTCCTTCACCAGATATAATTTGCCAGATATATACAAGTATATACACCTATGTACACTATGTACAGAGGTTGAATAATAAGTTTACCACACGGTTACAAAAGATGGCAAAACAGAAGTCAAAGAGAACACACGGTATCAACTAGCAGGTCATGCAAGTCTGAATTCACTTAACACAAGTGAACCACGTTGCTTCAGCTTTGGCGGGTTTGTCTGTGATTTAACGACGGGTACCCTACTGATCGTTAAACCCTTAGCACCCGGCTCGCTGGCTGGGAGGCAGCCTATATGGGAGTGTGACATACGACGAATAAATTGTAACATATTCTTCGCATGCCACAAGGGATTACACGTTTATATGTCATTTGCAGCAGAGAAAGTGACAGAAATTGTAGGAAAGTAGAAGAAAGTTATAAAACGTTATTACTTATTATTTATTAAAAATTATTCAACAGTTTTGAAGAAAATAAATCCAGAATTGAATTAAGAGTAAAAATATTAGTATCAGGAGAGTCATCAGCGGACGACGATCAATCACTGCCTCCCGCTGACTGACTTTCCAATATCCAATCAATGTGTCTCTCATAGACTGATTAACACGGCCACCAGACACCCGCCATGTTGGCTCACCCTACTACCACAACCACCACCACCACCACCACCAGACACCCGCCATGTTGGCTCACCCTACTACCACAACCACCACCACCACCAGACACCCGCCATGTTGGCTCACCCTACCACAACCACCACCACCACCAGACACCCGCCATGTTGGCTCACCCTACTACCACAACCACCACCACCACCAGACACCCGCCATGTTGGCTCACCCTACTACCACAACCACCACCACCACCACCAGACACCCGCCATGTTGGCTCACCCTACTACCACAACCACCACCACCACCAGACACCCGCCATGTTGGCTCACCCTACTACCACAACCACCACCACCACCAGACACCCACCATGTTGGCTCACCCTACTACCAGAACCACCACCACCACCAGACACCCGCCATGTTGGCTCACCCTACTACCACAACCACCACCACCACCAGACACCCGCCATGTTGGCTCACCCTACTACCAGAACCACCACCACCACCAGACACCCGCCATGTTGGCTCACCCTACTACCACAACCACCACCACCACCAGACACCCGCCATGTTGGCTCACCCTACTACCACAACCACCACCACCACCAGACACCCGCCATATTGGCTCACCCTACTACCACAACCACCACGACCACCAGACACCCGCCATATTGGCTCACCCTACTATCACAACCACCACCACCACCAGACACCTGCCATGTTGACTCACCCTACTACCAGAACCACCACCACCACCAGACACCCGCCATGTTTGCTCACACTACCAGAACCACCACCACCAGACACCCGCCATGTTGGCTCACCCTTCTACCAGAACTACCACCACCACCAGACACCCGCCTTGTTTGCTCACACTACTACCAGAACCACCACCACCAAACACCCGCCAAGTTGGCTCGCCCTACTACCACAACTACCACCACCACCAGACACCCGCCATGTTGGCTCACCCTACTACCACAACTACCACCACCACCAGACACCCGCCATGTTGGCTCACCCCACTACCACAACTACCACCACCACCAGACACCCGCCTTGTTTGCTCACACTACTACCAGAACCACCACCACCAGACACCCGCCATGTTGGCTCACCCAACTACCACAACTACCACCACCACCAGACACCCGCCATGTTTGCTCACACTACTACCAGAACCACCACCACCAGACACCCGCCTTGTTTGCTCACACTACTACCAGAACCACCACCACCAGACACCCACCATGTTGGCTCACCCTACTACCACAACTACCACCACCACCAGACACCCGCCATGTTGGCTCACCCTACTACCACAACTACCACCACCACCAGACACCTTTCAACTTTCTACCTTCACACACACTCCCAAACTCGCCCACTAACCTTTGCAACTTTTCTTTAGAATCTCCCATAAGCACAGTATCATCAGCAAAAAGTAACTGTGTCACTTCCCATTTTGTATTTAATTCCACATAATTTAATCCAACCCCTCTCCCAAACACCCTAGCATTTACTTCTTTTACAACTCCATCTATAAATATATTAAACAACCATGGTGACATTACACATCCCTGTCTAAGACCTACTTTTACCGGGAAGTAATCTCACTCACTACTACAGACCCTAACCTGAGCCTCACTATCCTCATAAAAACTCTTTACAGCATTTAGTAACTTAGCACCTATTCCATATACTTGCAACATCTGCCACATTGCTCCCCTATCCACTCTATCATATAAGAACATAAGAACATAAGAAAGAAGGAACACTGCAACAGGCCTACTGACCCATGCGGAGCAGGTCCATGTCCCCCTCCGGATTAGACCAACGACCCACCCCCCCGGATTATCCCAATGACCCACCCAGTCTGGTGATCCCCACTCAAGGATGGAGCACCGTACCAGACCCAGCAGCACAAGCTAGTCAGGTCCAACTCACACCCACCCACACCCGCTCATGTATTTATCTAACCTATTTTTAAAACTACACAGCGTTTTAGCCTCAATAACTGTACTCGGGAGCTTGTTCCACTCATCCACGACTCTATTACCAAACCAGTGCTTTCCTATATCCTTCCTGAATCTAAATTTTTCCAACTTGAAACCATTGCTGTGAGTCCTGTCTTGGCTGGAAATTTTCAGCACACTATTTACATCCCCTTTATTTATTCCTGTTTTCCATTTATACACCTCGATCATATCCCCCCTAATTCTACGCATTTCGAGAGAGTGCAGATTCAGGGCCCTCAGTCTATCCTCATAGGGAAGATTTCTGATACATAAGATCATCTTTCTCATCCTCCTTTGTACATTTTCCAGAGCATTTATGTCCATTCTGTAATGCGGTGACCAGAACTGAGCAGCATAGTCTAAATGAGGCCTAACCAAGGATATATAGAGTTGAAGAACAACCTGAGGACTTCTATTATTTATACTTCTAGATATGAAGCCAAGAATTCTGTTAGCTTTATTGCGAACACTAATGCACTGTTGTCTTGGGTTTAGATTACTGCTAACCAGAACTCCTAAATCCTTTTCGCAATCAGTAGTATTAAGATCTACATTATTTAGTTTGTATGAGGCAACAAAGGCACCAAAATCCTAGTAATACCTCTGATCCTACTGTTTTAGATAATGTTACTCAGGATAGATGACTAGCGTCAGAAAGTGTATCTGACGCAAAGATTCGTTCAGCGATGAGTCCTTACTTTTCAAGAGGTAGAATAGGATTTGACGAATCACATCTAACTGAGATAATTACTTTCAGAGACACTGGCAGTTATCTCACGTTATTAAGAGAAGATGTACTGCCCATAACTGATGATACCTATTGCAAGATAGATGTATTGTTAGAAGCCTATGGTGGGGCTGCTATAAAAGTGCCTCTGCACAAAGTTTACATTGAAACAAGCTATTATAGTGGTTATATTTCAGTGGGTATATCCAGTGGTGTATTTCCCATCAGGTCAGTGGACTTGTTGATAGGGAACGATATCCTTCATGCTGGTATATGTAAAGAACCACTTGTGATTGATAATAACACTGATGATAATTATGCCATTGAAGCTTGTAGAGAGAAGCCTATTTTATTTCCTCTCAGCGCAATTACTAGAGCTATGTCAAAGATTCAACAACCATCCCTGTCTCCTGTTGTGTTAGTGTATGACAGTGATTTGGGCTTGAATATGTTGGTTAGTGATGCTTTGCGCCCCGGATCATTAACACTAACTCCCCCATGTCATCAACCTAGTCAGGACACTACTGATGTTAAATTTCTAACTCATGATGATTTAATCAAGGATCAGTTTGTTGATTAGTCACTGGAAAGACTGAGAGATATAGCAGTTACTGAGAGTGAAGCAACGAATCTCGATAATTGTTACTATTATAGTAACGGTGTACTGATGGAGAAAAATACATGTAAGTTGTCAGCTGATAGTGTTTCCACCACAGTCAAGCATCTCGTAGTGTTACCAGTTACATTTCGTGAACAAGCCATTGATTTTGCTCACAATAGTCCCATAGGAGGACATTTGGGTGTCAAGAAGACACTCGGTAAATTGGCAAAACATTTTACTTGGCCAAAGATGAAGGAAACAGTAGCTGATCATGTGCGACGTTGCCACATGCTTCAAGTGACAGGCAAGCCAGCACTCACACCTCCACCTGCACCTCTCATTCCTATCACCGTGGATGGTGAACCATTCTCACGTCTTATTATTGATTGTGTTGGTCCTTTGCCTAAAACCAAACTAGGGAACCAATACTTATTTACTATTATGGACGCTGGAACACGCTATCCCGAAACTATTCCTATGAGAAAAATTAATGCTCGTGCTATTGTGAGAGCGCTGATGAAATTTTTCTCCCAGGTTGGATTGCCACGAGAGATACAATCAGATCAGGGATCTAACTTCACTTCTAAGATCTTTCGAGAAGCATTATCCCGCCTAGGAATAAAGTCTGTACTTTCAACCAGTTATCATCCACAGTCACAAGGTGCTCTAGAGAGATTTCATCAGGCATTGAAGTCCATGATGAGAGCTTATTGTGAGCATTTTTCTAGAGACTGGGATGAGGGTATACCTTTTCTTCTGTTTGCTATGAAAGTGAGCAAGAAAGTCTCGGGTTTAGTCCATTTGAATTAATATTTGGACACCAAGTGCGTGGTCCTCTCGCAGTGTTAAAAGACGTGTGGACAGGAAAATCAAATCTATCATTGAGCACTTCACCTTCATTAATGCAGCAACATTTGACAGCCGCTAGAGAGCTAGCTTCGAGAAACCTAGTTTCAGCCCAAGCTAGAATGAAGCAACATTATGACAAGCATGCTGTCTCTCGCTCTTTTAAAGCAGGAGATAAGGTGATGGCTCAGAAATTAGTACCAGGTCATGCTCTACATGCCAGGTATGATGGTCCCCTGGAAGTAGTGAAAAGGCTTAGCGACGTAAATTATTTGGTACGTACGCCTGGGAAAAAGAAATCTAATCAACGCTAGTCATCTACCTACTACATCTATTCTTCCTAGGACAGAGGAAGAAAACATCAGTCTACCTGACATCTCTAGAGGTATAGAGGTGCGTTCAGAAAATTCAGTGACTCTACAATCACTAGACGATTTTCTTAGTAACCTTGGGATTGATAAAGCTGGTGATATTAAAAACATGATCTTGCAGTTCCCTGAATTGTTCAGTAATATTCTTAAACGTTGTACTCTGGGTGTACATGACGTTGATGTACAGGGAGCATCACCCATTAAGCAATCGCCATATAGGACGAGTCCAACGAAGCATAAAGCATTGAGAGAAGAGGTTGATTTTCTGTTATCTCACGGACTTATTGAGCGCAGTAAAAGTCCATGGGCATCTCCCTGTATTTTAGTGCCTAAACCTGACGGTAGTTTCAGGATGTGTACTGATTACAGGAAAGTGAACTCTGTCACCTTGCCTGATGGTTATCCTCTACCTCGCATTGATGACCTTATTTACCGTGTGTCAGGAGCCCAGTTTGTCAGCAGTTTAGATCTCTTACGAGGCTATTATCAAGTCCCGCTTACTGAACGTGCTCAAGAAATATCTGCTTTTACTGTTCAAGATGGATTGTTTAACTTCCTCGTCACCCCCTTCGCCCTATGTAACGCGGCTTCTTCATTCCAACGTATAATGAATGAGTTGACCCACAACTTAGGAGTAGAAGCCTACCTTGACGACTTAGTGGTGTACAGTGACGAGTGGGAACAGCACTTGACGCGTCTCAGAGCATTGTTCGGGAGACTGGCGCACTACAACTTCACTGTTAACTTAGCTAAATGTAGTTTTGGTCAAGACAAGATTACCTATCTAGGCTTTTGTATCGGCCAAGGTGAGGTTGCTCCTATTGAGGCTAAGGTTCATGCAATTTCTGAATTTCCAGTGCCACAGGATAGGAAGGGAGTACAGAGATTCCTGGGTATGGCAGGATATTATCGCAGATTCTGTCCAAACTTTTCTCAGATTGCAGCTCCTCTTACTGAGCTTACTAGTAGCAAAGTTCAGTTCATCTGAACTACAGATTGTTCAGACTCGTTCAAAAGGTTGAAGCACTTGCTTTCCTCTGCTCCTGTGTTGAAGAGTCCTAATTTCAATCTTCCCTTCTTTTTACATATAGATGCGAGTGGCTATGCAGTGGGTGCTGTGCTGCTCCAACAGTCAACATCCACTGACATTCTCCATCCTATATGTTACTATTCATCTAAGCTTAAACGACACCAGAAAAATTATGCCACTATTGAGAAGGAGGCTCTAGCTCTTGTGGTGTCCTTGGAACATTTTGACGTGTATTTGGGCACTTCCCCATTTAAAATTAACGTTTTTTTTAGACGACAATCCACTCAGTTACATAAACACTATGAAGAGTAAAAATGCTAGGATCATGAGGTGGGCTCTCAGAATCCAACCTTATTCTATTAGTATAAAACATATAAGTGGCCATTGTAATGTAATTGCTGACGCTCTGTCACGTCCTTAATAATTATCAGTTACATTAAATTAACGTAATTTTATGCCCAAATACCTTTTGTTACTTGCTATGTCAAATTCAGTAAAGTAACGTAATCTCTCCAGCCCATGTTAATTATATATACTCATGTGATGTCTAATTATGTTATTTATATATTCACAGTAGTGATATGTGTGTAAGGAGACAGAAGCTGAGTGATGAGTTTGTGGTGTTGTGTGGGCGATGTTTCTGTGTGGCGGAACACTGTCCTGCCACAGACCCCCCCTCACTACACACCTTAAGCTGTTTCATACTCAGATGTACATACTGCATAGCATTCCACTACCACTACTTAAGAGTGGAATGCTGTCTCCTGTCTATCGCACAAAACTATTTTTCATATACAGTCTCCACTACTATGATCGAGCCTCAACGCGTCATGATTGTCAACTCTATCTTGTCTCTACACTGATGTACATAACCACGAGTATGCAGAGATATGATACTGTGTACTGCCCTAGTACTAGGGGCATATCTTAGTGATATAGACACTAAAAAATTGTAGAAGTGCTTGGCACAAGAGTGACTCTAGATTTTTATATTAAATTGTATTAAAGTGACGTGAGTAATCAGTAATGATGTGAAAGACATTAACGCAACTCCTAGTGCGACCGTTTGTCGTGTTGGGGGGGGAGGGTGTTGCAACCTCTGAATGGGTCACAATGTACATGATGTATATTATATGTATATAATGTATATTACCTTTTCATATAATTTTACATTGCTTATATTTGCGATAATAGCTAAATCGTAAATATGTTACTTTATATTATTATTTGACTTAGTTACTTTTCTTAGGTAGGATGTAACACACATATTATGTGCTCATAGTTCAAGTCTTGATTGTCTAACTCCTGTAATTATCGCTGGTGGCTCGTTACTTTGCCGGCTTCTTGTTGTTGCTGGGCAGCTACTGTCCTCGGAGCTATCACGTGATAGGGGGGGTGATCTCACCTCGCCTGAAGTATTCAGTCTGGTCTAGACTCTCCTGGTGGTTGGACGTATTCCAGACAAGAAGTGCTTAAATCTTCCTTATTGGCCCTTGTTGGAAGATCGTCTCTGTCTTATTATTGTTGTTGGTTCTGGAGACTGTTCACAGAACATTGTCTAGACTTAGTGATTTTCGACGTTGTACTGTGGTTGTGTGTCGCATAGACACTCTGAGCAACTCAGGTCCTGAGCTGTAGCTTCTGACCTAACTTGTACTGGTTTCTGTGTACTGTCACAGTCGGGGATTTTCTTATGCTGAACTTAGATTCAGAAGTATGGGAGTTTTGTGACTTTTGTGGAGTATCTGCTGATGGTCCTTACTTAGTGTCGTTATATTATCTCCTTGTTCCTGATTCTGTGTCGCAGTTGCTTGTTATATTGCTATTGGGCTTAGCATTCTTTTTATTGTTCAAGCAGACTGTTCTGATTGCCAGTTGGTCAAGAAGTTAGTTTATTTGAGGACTTTGTCAGTCACTTGTTTAAGTCTAGTAGAGTCGTGAGACATAGCGAACTACTTGGAACACTTACACACATACGCCCAAACTTATTTGTATATTTTATTATTAAATGTTAATGTACCAGATGGTACTTAAGACATAAATATGTGATATGTGCTTTCAGCACAATACTACTGTACACGAAAGAAGTGATTATTATTAATTTGTTTGAATTGATTAATATAATTTAATTTGATATTATACCTCTAGACTGATTAATAAATTTATTAAATTTTAATTTCTCTAGTTAGTAGCCTACCAGTTGTAATCCTGAAGCACTATTAATTCTTATTGAATTCTAATGGATAATTGGACCAGGATACTGACTAATTGTTACGAAAACCCAGTAACAGGCTGAATGCTAGAAGGGCAGTCCTTTCTAGTATTCACTGGAGATCTCTAAGCTTTTAGAATCGCGTTTTTTGTAACATCATCCATTTGGGATCATTTTTGTTAGATCTAATTTCCCTACTCGGAACAAAAGTTGTCTGGGCAGCTAGAACTATGCTCTGAAGAACGTCACATTGGCACCCAAAATCACCTACCTGACCCATTGTCAGGTCATCCCAATTTAGCCCACCCAAGTAAATTTTCAGTCCCATGAAGTCGGCCAAGCGAAAATCTGGGACAGAGATTTGATTGCAATTATCTGGGTAATTCCATGATATATTGAAACTAAGTGATTTGTGATCACTTTCACCAAGCTCATCATTAACCTCAAGATTATTAATTAGTGAATCTTTGTTGGCAAGAACCAAGTCAAGCAGATTGTTTCCTCTAGTTGATTCTGTCACAACCTGTTCTAAAAAGCAATCCTGAACCGTATCAAGAAAGTCACTAGACTCAAGATTTCCTGTCATGTTGTTCCAATCAATTTGTCTAAAGTTAAAATCTCCCATTATCACAACATTTTCATATCTAGATGCTTTATGAATTTAGTCCCATAACAGCTTATTGCACTCCCTACCAAGGTTTGGGAGCCTATATATCACACCCAAAATTAATTTGTCACGTCCCTCGAGAAACTGTAGCCAAACCGATTCTGTGTTCGATGTTTCTAATCTTATATCATGTCTAAGACATATACGCTTTAATGTAAACACTTGATCTACACATCCCCTACCCACTCTAAAGCCTCCTTGCTCATCGGCAATCCTACTCGCTGTCTTACCTCTAATTCTTTCAATAATAACCCTACCGTACGTTTTACCTGGTATACTTAGTAAACTTATTCCCCTACAATTTTTACAATTTCTTTTGTCCCCCTTCCCTTTATATAAAGGGGCTATACATGCTCTCTGCCAGTCCCAAGGTACCTTCCCTTCTTTCATACATTACTGTACAAAAATACCAACCATTCCAACACTATATCCCCCCTACTTTTAACATTTCTGTGTTGATCCCGTCAGTTTCTGCAGCTTTATCCCCTTTCATTCTACGTAATGCCTCACGCACCTCCCCCACACTCACATCTTGCTCTTCTTCACTGTTAAAAGACGTTATATCCCCATGACCAGTGCATGACATTAATGGCTACCTTTCTTCATCAACATTTAAAAGTTCCTCAAAATATTCCCGCAATCTACCCAATATCTCCAGCTCCCCATCTACTAACTCCCCTACTCTGATTTTAACTGACACATCCATTCGTTTCCTCTGCTCTCTTAACTTGTTTATCTAACTCAAACTTCGTGGAAATTCTGGAATAGATACTTGAACAAATTTTTATCTTACAATAAAACATAATTAAAATCGGAGTACTTTTTAAAAAATTCCAGATTATTCATGTTATCTTTCCTTTATAAAAGTATATATTTCTATAAGGCAATCGTGCTCATTTAGGGATATTTGACTGACAGTAAAGAAAGATGCTTTACAAGCATCTACTTTCTCTGAGTAGTGGTAATATATTCCAGCAAATTAATGTTCCCCATTGATTGTGGAAAACTTCACCTCCCACTGGTAGCATACCTCTTTTGTAACTTCTATGTGTTAGCTTTGATGTGCCCAGACTTACGGCAGAAGTGACAGGATACTTTCTCTGGAATCTTGTCTCGAGCATCTTTCTGGTCTTGAGGTATGTGTCGTATCTAGCTCCCAGCTTCGGCTCTCGGACTAACCACAGATATCTTTTACCGACGGTCTCTGTTCATACAAATCTGGTGAAAAGAAAGTTTAATAGATCTTTCAATTAGAATCCTGCTGAAGAAGTTGGCACCCACGTGATTGGCGGACAATATACATAGCAGCGGGACCACAGAACTGCTACATTCTGAATTGCCAGTTCACTGGTCGACATTATTATTATTATTATAATCAAGGGGATCACTGGTCGACAGAGCATGCTAAATGATTGAGTGACGAATGTTAAATATTATGTAACACTTGGCGCATGCCACAACCATCGACCCCTTCTCTTGGACACAATGCTCTTATTAATAGTCACTCAATGCTTATAGTCACTTTTGTCCTCGAAAAAAAGTTTCTTGGACGCCTGAGGCAATCTGTCCTGTTTTCTTGCGGATTTTTTTTGTCGGAGAGGCTCTTTTGTGTTTTGACCGCCGAGTTAATTGCAATTCTCACTTTGAGTCGATGTCCACCTCTCCTTCTGTAGTCGTTTCCGATTGCCAGAGTGCATTACAACCTATCCAGAAATTCTACTCGCTGTATCTAATCGTCCTTAGCATGCAGCTTTGGTTATGCCGCTTATCTATTAAACACAAGGACGTTATTCATCGTTGGGTTTGTGAACACGATGATGCTGGAGCACTGAACAAGCAGAATAAGTCTATTTCAATTTTCCATGACATCCCAATTTTCCCTCTGGGACATTTGTTTCCTGAACTATTTTAGTGATTTCTTGATAACTCCACAACTGCAGGCAGCACCGTCAGAGTTAGACCACTGAATTGCTTTCTGTCAAATTACGTTGCGGATTCTCGCTAGCTTCTCCTCGACTCACGAAATCGTAATGACACGATTGCAAACAAACCACACCATTGGCTGAGATTGAACTCGCGGCTAGTGAGTCGTTAAACCTCCAGGCCAGATAATAAACCACTGGACCAGCTGGTTGCAATAAGAGACATCCAACTAGGTATATTTATACACCAGAGATTAGCAAAGGCCTCACTGTGACCACAAATACAAGTTTTTACAGATGAATTTCCCACCACGCCGTCGGGAGATTCATTTGAAGAAACATGCATTTGTGGCCGCAGTGACGTCTGTGCTAACCTCTCTATGGTATATAAATATACCTAGTTGGATGAATCTTATTATATCCAGCTGGCCCAGTGGCTTACGTGCTGCCCTGGAGATTTACGACTCATTCTCAATGTGTTCAATCCCCGCCCGTGGTGTGGTTAGCTTCTCACTGCTGCTCTGCGAGAATTACTTTGTACTGTCAGTTCATCATATCCTGTAGCTCGATCGCTAGGGCACTCAGCCCACAATCTGAAGTCCGGAGATCGAATCTCCTCTAGTACGGCTGGAAAACATTAGGGGAGTGTTTCCATAAGACACCTGATGTCCCTGTCCATGTTCACCCATCAGTTTAAAATGGGTACCTGGGTGTTAGTAGACTAGTGTGAGTCGCATCCTGGGACAAAACTGACGTAACTTGCCCTAAATGCTCAGCATAACAAGGAGCTTTCTATATAGTAGCATGTCATTGATGTCAGCTAGACCTGTATACAATGTACATGTACTTGTAGTAAATAAATATATTAATATTAGATTGTCCTATTAGTGAACAGACAATTCACTTCCGATGTCTCCGCCAACCATACTCACTGACTTCCTCACTGAATGTCCTACCTCGGATGTGAACTATGACTTTCAAGCATAAACTAGCAGCTGCACAAGCTTTGATTGAGATTATACTCTTGCACTTACCCATACCCCTACTAACTCATACCCAGCACACTCGTGCCCTTCACTCAGTCTTACCCTTTGTAAAGGCTTACTCAGCCTGTCAGATCATAAGTATTTAACAAGGCTCGCTCCTCCTTACGTAAATAAATAATAGAAAACATAACATAAGATAAACACTTTTAATATATAAGAATTCAAGCAATAATATAAAACAATTAAAAGTGAAAATTAGTCCTATTTAAAAAAAATAGAAAATAATATATATAAATAATTTGTGATTCAAAGCAAATTTATACACAGATGTTGTGGGGTATATTATTGTTGTGTGCAGATGTTCTTGACACAAAGCTTTGAATGGTTTCGGAACTCAAAGCAGTTGTTGAAGATGGGGCGGGGGGCGGGGGGCGGGGGGCGGGGGGCGGTGGGCGGGGGGAGGGGTCACAGCTGGTCGTGACTCACAAACGACGGTTTCCACAATACGATTCTGCCAAGAGGTGAACTTATCCTCTGATCACCACAGTGTTGTAGACGTCGAGTAGCCCGGCAAAACACCAGGAACACTGGCGTAGTTACACCGGGTAGCTGGGTGTGTAGCTGGCTGGGGGATCGGTTAAGTGTGGAAGAGTGGAGTCGGTCTAGTGCAGGTTGTTCAGTCAAGTTAAATGCTCTGGATCTTTGCCAGATTCCTGCTGTCCATATCTTAACCTCGCCTGAGTCAGATGACCCACGACGACATATCAAGGCTAAAATTAAGAAATAAATACAGTTACAACCTGCTCGGTAATCACTCACACGATTGGCTTATGACCTTTAAAAGAAATGGTGAGGATTAACAAAAAAATGACTAAATTCAAAGCAAGGCAGGAATAAACACAAGTGTACAGCCCTGAATAAGAGTTGAGCTCTTATTAAGACAAACTAAAATAGAATAAATTATAGAGGAGCGGAACGCATACTTACAGGTTTGATGGAAGCAGCCAGTCAAGTGATTCCTCTACTGACTAGATACATACACGTCACCTCCAACCTGGTGTAGAGAGGAAGGGGGATAGCTGGAGCTAGACACCCACCATACCTGAACAAGCAGACTACCTAACAAACTACCATCACCATACATTCATACTTTCCCTACTCCTATATATAGAACTTTTCTTTCACACCCTTCATACATTCGTTCTATAGCACAGCTCTCCTTATATATGAGAGATTAACTAAAAATCCCCTCCCTATCGTGAGTGCCATAAGCAGGATATATCACTGAGACAAGCTGTAACTAATGTTACTTGATGCAGCTGGCATTACTTTTCTTGGATACGTTAACATCAGACTAGAGTCGTCTACTTGTATATGTGAGATAAGTCGAAGTAAGTCTTTGAAGTCTATATTCCATAACAATGGCCCAAGCACACTTCCCTGTGGAATACCTCGAACGTAATCACTAACGAGGCATAGTGAACAGCCGGCAGCTCCTAGTGCTTGCATTTTTGTCATGAATACAGTGCTACTTCACGGCTGACCTTGGATTTATCAAGTGACTGGTGCTACATAGTGAACACGTTTCACAACTGATCAACAAAAGAGTGACCTTTTCTGTAGCAATAATGACGGTCATAAAGAAGGAAATGGTAGAACATTAAAATGGTATAAAATACCGACAGGTTGTTAGGTAAGACACATATGCAACAGTTAGGCATCTTTATTTCGAAACGTTTCGCCTACACAATAGGCTTCTTCAGTCGAGTACAGAAAAGTTGATAGAAGCAGAAGATACTTGAAGACGATGTAATCAGTCCATCACCCTTAAAGTTTTGAGGTGGTCAGTCCCTCAGTCTGGAGAAGAGCATTGTTCCATAGTATGAAACAATGTGGAGATGAAGTGACAGGATGGAGCCTTATATAGCGCCAGGAGGTGAGACGTAGGTCACTAGAAGAGGTAAGAACGCAGATGTTGGGAGGTCAGGTCCCTCTCAAATCCAGCCGTTCTCACTGTCAGACACTGCAACACAAGGGTATCTTGGTACAGACCTGCAATCAACTTCGACAACCTCTACTAGTGAGAACGGCTGGATTTGAGAGGGACCTGACCTCCCAACATCTGCGTTCTTACCTCTTCTAGTGACCTACGTCTCACCTCCTGGCGCTATATAAGGCTCCATCCTGTCACTTCATCTCCACATTGTTTCATACTATGGAACAATGCTCTTCTCCAGACTGAGGGACTGACCACCTCAAAACTTTAAGGGTGATGGACTGATTACATCGTCTTCAAGTATCTTCTGCTTCTATCAACTTTTCTGTACTCGACTGAAGAAGCCTACTGTGTAGGCGAAACGTTTCGAAATAAAGATACCTAACTGTTGCATATGTGTCTTACCTAACAAGGAAATGGTAGTCGAGAAGCGTAGTTATCTTCCGTGAGATTATTATCGCATGAATCTCCCCAGTGATTGACAGGAGTGTCACTGGTCTGTAGTTGCTGATTTATGGTTTAGTCTTCTTATTGTGAAGAGGGACTACATTTGCCTCTTTCCACAGAAGAGGCAATTTATACTTTGCTAGGCAGTGCTGATAGATGCGAATTAGTGGTAATGCTAGCTGGTGTGCACATCTACTCAGCAATCATGTGCTCGTTTTATCTGGCCCCACAGTCTTTTCTTGGTCCAGCAATTTAAGGAGAAGATGCACTTAATTCTGCCTTATTGCCACCTCTAATAACGTTTGCACAGTTTTTATTGCTAGCAAAGGAGGTTCTCATGCTGGATTAGAAACTTGCATCTTGGAAGCAAATGTTTGGCAGTGAAGTCAGCTTTCCTTTGATTGTTAATAGAGATAGTCCCATCCTGCAGAGTGAGAGGCAGAATAGTTTCATCAGGTGAATAACCTTCTCGGTCCTTGAACAAGGACAACCAGATTTTGGAGCCCACTCTACCTGATGCCAATTTTTTTTTTGTCAGCCTCCCATTTAGAGATGGCCCTCTTTTGAAATTTTTCCATTTGCTAACAGTCTTTTCTGTGCAAGTTCCTATTATAGATAGTAGGATGCCTCTTATACCTTCACCAAGCATTGTTCTTAGCGTAAGTGGCCTCTCGATAACGAAAGCCTAACAAAGGCTGATCTGAAAGTGAAATGAGGGATGTTGGAGATTTAAGACAGGATCACCGTTCTTTAGAAAAGAACTGGTGATCCTGTCTGTCAAATTCCTTTTGTTACGACAGTGATCGTCTTGGTGTATTGGCAGTCGGTATCTTGCAGGTAATTGTCAGTGGTGTGTCCCCTTCAGTGACAGGAGCACTGCCTATGTGCCTGGGAGGATGAACTCCTGTATCTTACACCTCTTACATTACTCTGCAGATTCAACAACTGATTTCTCTACAGGTTCTGCTGCTAGTGAGCCTGATTTTTATGCATCTGGTGGGCTCTTTCCTGGGACCTTTACCATACCCTCATCCAGCTCTACCAGATGTATACTGCTGTTCGTGCTTTGGCACAACACTTATTCAGGACCAGAAATGGTCACCTGGTTATTAACTGAACCAGTTTCTGATATACATGGAGTATACCTGGATGATGTTCCGGGAGTCAACTTCCCCGTGGCCATGTTCATGACCAGGCCCCGCGGTGAATCAGGACCTAATTAACCAGGCTGTTACTGCTGGTGGGGAAAAAACCTGACTCGGTATTGGCAGATATAACACTGTTTCCAGGTGTACCAGCACATGATGGAGACGTGATGCCAATTATAGGAGGAGAATTTGTTTCATTATTGGGTAATGAATCTGTTCCTTCTGTGGTGGCCAAGTAAATTGTATTAGAAGTTTCAGATGCTGTGTTTTGAGCTGTGTCTACCCGTGAAGCCCAAGTGCTGACAGATTTCCACCAGTTATTTGTTGCTGGGTTAATCTCAATGTGAGTATTCCATCCTTTAACGTTAGTAATATCAGCATCGCCTGAGGAACATATGTCTCTTGATGTAGACATGTCCTGGTTATCTACATTAGTTTGAAGCTCATTAAGTGATTCTCTTTAATGGATTATCCTAACTACAACTTTTCAACAAAGCCTAGTAGGGCAATCTTGATTATTTGAGTAGAATCCCTTAGGTACCTCTAAACCTTCCTGTTGTGGCGCCCGGCTAGTTTCCAGCACATATGTCCCAGGTTCTTGAGTATCTCTCAAGGTTTTATCCGACTACGACAGTTTGCGTAGCAGTAATTGGAAGACGTGGGTTGTTAACATTAAGATGTGGCAAATCTCCACAAACACTACAATAACTTTGGAGGTGATGCCAGACAACAGTAATGTCTCTCTCACTCTCACTCTCTCTCCCTCTCTCACTCACTCACTCTCTCTCTCTCTCTCTCTCTCTCTCTCTCTCTCTCTCTCTCTCTCTCTCTCTCTCTCTCTCTCTCTCTCTCTCTCTCTCTCTCTCTCTCTCTCTCTCTCTCTCTCTCTCTCTCTCTCTCTCTCTCTCTCTCTCTCTCTCTCTCCAATTCCACATTGTCAGGTAAAATATACAAAAATTAAATTTAGCATAAAGAAGATATATCAGAATTTATATAACAGCTTTAATGGGTAGAAATTCTTGGTCCAGGAGTTAAAAATATTTCATTTTTTTTGAGTAAATAATATTAAATTTTCCATGTGGATGAGCTCTAATATTATGTTTCCTGTTTTAAATTAATAATTAATAGGCAGGTTTACATTTCTCGGTAATTTCATTTAGAAATTACCTGGTTTCCTCTGAATCTTAAATGTAATGTTTTAATAATGTAATATTAACTCTGTTCACAGTGGTTATTGTGTGGTTGGTTTTATTATTTGTTTGGTTGGTTTATAGGGTGACTTAGTTGCTTTATTGAATTGGTTGATTGCTTAAATGAGTTGGTTGGTTGCTTTATTGAGTTGCTTGGTTGCTTTAATGAGTTGGTTGGTTGATTTATTGGGTTACCAGCCACTCGGCCCTCACCAAGGCTTGTTAAAGCTGGCTTTAACCTCTTAAAAATCATTAAAGGTTGTTAAAATCCATAAAATAAACTTAAAGTAATGTTTTAGCTTAAATAGACAGAGGCATTCACCTAAGATTGTCTATTGTTCTTGATACTTGTGGTCTAGTAGGAGAGTGGTCCAACACAGCATAATACATTATAGGAACCTAAGAACCTAAGAAAGAGCACTGAAGTTGGCCCATGCGAGGCAGGTACAATTCTCCTACGGGCTTATGCCAACGTCCTAACCTAGTCAGATCAGGTCATATTCCCTTAAGGAAGGAACACGGCATCTGACCTAGTAGCACAAGCTAGTCAGGTCCAACTCACACCCACCCACACCCACTCATGCATTTATCTAACATACTTTTAAATCTACATAACGTCTTAGCTTCTATGACGGTACTCGGGAGTTTGTTCCACTCATCCTCAACTCTATTACCAAACCAGAGCTTTCCTATATCCTTCCTGAATCTGAATTTTTAAAATTTAAAACCGATGCTGCGAGTCCTTTCTGGGTTAGACATTTTTAGCACGCTATTTACATCCCCTTTATTCATTCATGTTTTTCTTTTATACACCTCGATCATATCATCCCTAATTCTACACCTTCCTAGATAGTGCAGATTCAGGGCCTCAGTCTATCCTCATAGAGAAGATTTCTGATACATGGGATCATCTTTGTCATTTTCCTTTGTACGTTTTCCAGAGCATTTATATCCATTCTGTAATACTGTGACCAGAACTGAGCAGCATAGTCTAAATGAGGCCTAACCAAGGATATATAGAGTTGAAGAACAACCTGAGGACTTCTATTATTTATGCTTCCAGATATGAAGCCAAGGATTCTGTTAGCTTTATTGCGAACACTAACGCACTGTTGTCTTGGTTTTAGGTTACTGCTAACCAGGACTCCTAAATCTTTTTCGCAATCAGTAATATTAAGATCTACATTATTAGTTTATATGTTGCATGGTTATTTTCCTGTCCAACATTTAGAACTTTGCATTTGTCTATATTAAACTACATCTGCCACTTCTCTGACCACTGCATAAGTCTATTCAAATCATCCTGGAGTGCTCTAGTGTCCTCATTAGAATGAATTGGATGGCCTATTTTGGTGTCATCAGCAAATTTGCTTATGTCGCTATTTATTCCCTCATCTATGTTGTTTATGCAAATTGTGAACAACATGGGGCCCAACACTGACCCCTGAGGAACACCGCTTGTGACGTACCCCTATTCTGATTTCTCCCTATTTATGCAAACTCTCTGCTGCCTATTTGTCAACCATGCCTCTTCCCAGGAAAAAATTTCTCCTCCTATTCCGTGTACCTTAAGTTTCCTCAATAGCCTCTGATGTGGAACTCTATGGAAAGCCTTACTGAAGTCCATATACACAATATCATATTCAGTACCATAATCTACCTCCTCAAATACCTCAGTGAAAAATGTTAGGTAATTCGTAAGACAGGAGCACCTCTTTGTAAAACCGTACTGAGAGTCATTAATCAATTTATGCCTTTCAAGATGGCTACGAATTGCCTCGACAATTATTGATTCCATAAATTTTCCCACTATGATGGTAAGGCTTATTGATCTACAGTTCGAAGCTAAGGCTCTGTCACCTGCCATGTAAATAGGTATTACATTTGCCATTTTCCTCTTGTCTGGCACTGTGCCAGTTTGTAGTGATATATTGAAAAGATTAGCCAAAGGTATGCTAAGTTCCTATTTATATTCCTTTAAAGCCCTTGCAAACGATTCATCAGGGTCTGGGGATTTGTTAAGTTTTAATTTCTCTGTTTGTATGAGGACCATGTCATTAGTTACCCTAGTCGTGCATAGTTTATTAACGTCCAGTTCTTCATAATTCATTATTTCTGGAATTTCGCTAGTGTCTTCCTGAGTAAAAACTGAGAGGATCTAAGTGTTGAAAAGTTCACACACTTCCTTATCACTATCAGTGATCTGACCTGAGTTACTCTTAAGTGGACCTATCTTGTCACTAATCTTACTTCTGTGTACCAGAAAGAACCCTTTTAGGTTAGTCTTCGACTCCCTTGCGACTTTAGCCTCATAATCCCTTTTTGATTTTCTTATTCTCTTTTTTATTTCCCTTTTATTGAATATATTTGATTTCTTTTAACTGCCCATCCCATTTGACGAAGAATTATGTCCTAAATCACATTTAAAATTCCACTCAGTTAAATTTAGGACTTTTTTTTTAATAAACATCAAAAACATGTTTTTTCAAATTTATATTCGTTTTATATTCGGTCAAATGAATTTTGGGTTTTGTTTTTATGTCTACACTGAGCACAATAGTTTCAGTGTAGATAATAAGTCTCACCTCGGCACCATGTACTTCCATTGTCGTGAGTAAATTAATTTTTGCCTCATATATTAGTTCGAGTTTGCTGGCACTGTATAAGATGTAGCACTCCCTGATGGCACTGTATCTTCATTATTCATGATGGGTTTAAGGGATCCACTGACTTCTTTCCAACCTCACTTACGACTTTCTACGCTATCAATGCCGAGATCCCGCTATTTCATAACCTGGAGAAGTTATAGTAGTGGCCTCTAGGCTTAGTAAATTGAAATCAATATGGTTCCACTCCTGATCATCACTGCCATATATATTGCACACCTCAGAGTAATGTGTGTGTCCCTTCTACTGTTCTGTGACCTCTTTGTTTGCCAGAACCACTTTAAGCGGGTAAATAACTCAAGGTAGCTTTATCATAGGCTGCTTGAAGAAACAATTTCCTGGAAGACTGAGGCAGATTAGAAGGTAGTTCACATTCTCAGTCATAATGCTTCATAATCTGCTCATTAACAAGTGGAATCTTTGAACATTAAAATGGCGCTATAAAAGCTCCATTCTGTCACTTCATCTCCATATTGTTTCATACTATGGAACAATGATCTTCTCCAGACTGAGGGACTGACCACCTCAAAACTTTAAGGGTGATGGACTGATTACATCGTCTTCAAGTATCTTCTGCTTCTTTCAACTTTTCTGTACTTGACTGAAGAAGCCTACTGTGTAGGCGAAACGTTTCATAATAAAGATACCTAACTGTTGCATATGTGTCTTACCTAACAACAAGTGGAATCATGAGAACATCACATGCTCTGCCTTCTCGTTCACTCTTGCACATAAACTAAATGCCATGCCTAAAAATTTAATCTGGGAATCCCCTGTAACTCGGATCACTTCTTGTTTCCTAATTGCCAAACTACACTCATCCAGGAATATAAGAAATATTAACTTAAAATAGTCATGTGAAAGTTTGGAACCTATTATAGCGATAGGCCTAGGCACGAAGTCTTCAATGCTATTTTTATATACCACTTTCGTGATAAGATCCTTGAGTAATACTCACCTTTTATGTATATATCTTAATGCAAGTTATCATAAATGTAACACTACATATACACAGCATATACAGTAGTATATGTAACGTTGCACGTCATTAATGTAACACTACACACACTCTGCTCACCACTGAGGTCCGGGGTTCGAATCTCCTCCCGTACGGCTGGAAAACATTAGGGACATGTTTCCATAAAACACCTGGTGTTCCTGTCCCTGTTCATCTATCAGTTTAAAATGGGTACCTGGGTGTTAGTCGACTGGTGTGGGTCGCATCCTGGGACAAAATTGACTCAATTTCCCCGAAATGCTCAGCATAACAAGCGGCTTTCTATATAGCAGTATGTCACTGACGTCAGCTATGGTCTGTATACCTTGTACATGTACTGGTAGTAAATAAAGATATTATTATATTATAATTATTATTATTTATAATATTATACAACTTACAAGTAACACTGCACTTCGTAAGTATGACACTAAACATTCTACATAAAACGCTATACATACATGTAACACTACTTATCATAAAGAATAATAAGCCGCAATACAGTGACAGGAATAATACACAGGTAACCCGGACAGAGGAGAATGGAACTTATGACGGAGATTCGCTCTGACTTGGACCATCAACTAGTCACACAGAAGGGAGAAGGGGAGGGAGCCAGAATATATACGAGAGGGGAACGGGGCCGCAAGAACGAGACGAGGTTGATGTATAACATCAGAAGTAGTGGTAGTATAGGCAGTGTAACGGTGGCAGACGTAGCAATAAGACGGGAGTAGAAGAAGTGACATAAGAGTCACAGAGTGGAGAGATAGCTGAATAATAGTAGTAGTGGTAGTAATGGTAGTAGTAGTGGTGGTAGTAGCAGTGGCAGTAGTTGTGCTAGTAGTAGTACTAGTAATAGTAGTAGTAGTGGTGGTAGTAGTGGTAATGGTGGTGACGGTAGTAGCAGTGGTGGTGACGGTAGTAATGGTGGAGGGGTAGTAGTAGTAGTTGTGGTAGTAATTGTAATGGTGGTGACGGTAGTAGCAGTGGTGGTGACGGTAGTAATGGTGGAGGGGTAGTAGTAGTAGTTGTGGTAGTAATTGTAATGGTGGTGACGGTAGTAGCAGTGGTGGTGACGGTAGTAATGGTGGTGGGGGTAGTAGTAGTAGTTGTGGTAGTAGTAGTAGTAGTAGTAGTTGAGGTAGTAGCAGTAGTAGTAGTAGTGTAGTGGTGGTAGTAGTAGTAGTAGTTGTGATAATAGCAGTAGTAGCAGTAGTTGTAGTAGTAGTATTAGTAGTAGTGATGGTAGTAGTGGTAGTAGTAGTAGTGGTGGTGGTAGTAGTTGTAGTAGTAGTGGTGGTAGTATTAGTATTATAGTAGTGGTAGCAGCAGTAGTAGTAGTAGTAGTGCTGGTAGTAATTACTGCTGGCCGCCCGCAACCCGAGGTGCCTGTCCAGTAACTGTTTGAAGACAGCCAGGTATCTATTGGTAATCTCCCTTATGTATGCTGGGAGACAGTGGAACAGTCTTGGACCCCCTCACACTTATTGTGTTGTCTTGTATCGTGCCAGTGGCGCCCCTTATTTTCGTTGGAGGGGATGTTGCATCGTCTGCCGAGTCTTTTGCTTACATAGGGAGTGATTTTCGTTTGCAAGTTTTGTACTAATCCCTCTAACATTTTCCAAGTATATATGATAATGTATATCTCCCGCCTGCATTCTAATGAGTACAAGTTGAGGAACTTAAACCGTTCCCAGTAACTGAGGTGTTTTATCGCAGTTATGAGTGCCATGAAGGTTCTCTGTGCAATTTCTAGGTCAGCAATTTCACCTGCCTTGCAAGGTGCTGTTATTGCGCAGCAATATTCCAGCCTAGATAGAACAAGCGACCTGAAAAGTGTCATCATGGGCTTGGCATCCCTAGTTTTGAAGGTTCTCATTATCCATCCTGTCATTTTTCTAGCAGATGTTATGGTCTTTGAAAGTGAGATCGTCTGACATTATCACTCTCGGGTCTTTTACATTAGCTTTTCGCTCTATTGTGTGGTTGGAATTTGTTTTCTGCTTCGATATAGTTTAATTTCCTCACATTTTCCATATCGGAGTAACTGAAATTTCTCATCATTGAACTTCAAATTGTTTTCTGCGGCCCATTTAAAGATTTGGTTGATGTTCACCTGGAGTCTTGCGGTGTCTTCAATGGAGGACACTGTAAAGTAAATTCGGGTGTCATCTGCAAAGGAAGACACGGCACTGTGGCTTATATCTCTGTCTATGTCAGATATGAGGATGAGGAACAGAATGGGAGTGAGTACTGTGCCTTGTGGAACAGAGCTTTTCACCGTAGCTGCCTCAGACTTGACTCTGTTTACTATTACTCTTTTAGTTCTATTTGTTAGGAAATTATAGATACATCTATCAACTTTTCCCTTTACCACACATTTTGTGTGCTGCTACATCATGGTCACACTTGTCAAAGGCTTTTGCAAAGTCTGTGTATATTACATCTGCATTCTGTTTGTCTTCTAGAGCATACATGACCTTGTCGTAGTGATCCAGTAGTCAGGACAGACAGGAGCGGCCTGCTCTAAACCCATGTTGCCCTGGGTTGTGTAATTGATGGGTATATAGATTGGTGGTGATCTTGCTTCTTAGAACCTTTTCAAAGATTTTTATGATATGGAACGTTAGCGCTATCGGTCTGTAGTTCTTTGCTATTGCTTTCCTGCCACCTTTGTGGAGTGGGACTATGTCTGTTGTTTTAAGCAGCTGTGGGACGACCCCAGTGTCCATGCTACTTCTCCATTGGATGTTAAAGCACGTGATACGGGCTTCTTGCAGTTTTTGCCGATTTCAAAGTCATTTGGCGTCAGGATAATATCAGATAGGTGTATGTCTACCAAATTCCTTCTCTCTCATAAAAAATGATTTAGATTTTAGACTCTCAGTCTGGTTAGTGGCTCGCTAAAAACCGAGTCATATTGGGACTTGAGTAGCTCACTCATTTCCTTGCTGTCATCTGTGTAGGACCCATCTAGTTTAAGTAGGGGCCCAATACTGGATGTTGTTCTCGACTTTGATTTGGCATAAGAAAATAAATACTTTGAGTTTCTTTCGATTTCATTTATGGCTTTTAGTTCTTCCTGCGCTTCTTGACTCCTGCGAGATTCCTTTAGCTTAAGTCCAATGTTTGTTATTTCTCTGACCAGTATCTCCTTGCGTATTACAAATATATTGGCCTCTTATAGCTGCTCTGTTATTCTTTGCTTTCGCCTGTATAGGGAGCGTCTTTCTGTTTCTAGTTTACATCTTCTCCTTCTTTTCCTTAAAAGAATATGCTTGGAGCATACCTCGAGTAACAGAGTTAATTTGTTCTAGACATAGGTTTGGATCCATGTTGCATAGGCTATCTTCCCAGTTTATATTATTTAGGACTTGGTTTACTTGGTCCCATCTTATGTTCTTGTTATTGAAGTTGAATTTGGTGAAGGCTCCCTCGTGACTAATCACATTTTGTCGGTCTGGGGCTCCGCGCATACATATCTGAACCTCGATTATGTTGTGATCTGAGTATATTGTTTTTGATATGGTGACATTTCTTATCAGATCATCATTGTTAGTGAAGATGAGGTCTAGTGTATTCTCCAGTCTTGCAGGCTCTGTTATTTGATGGTTTTCATCTGCGCTGCCTCCTGGTGTTATCTTTGCTACAACATTATTTGCTACATTCCTCCATTTTAGGTGCCTTAGGTTGAAATCCCCCAGGAGCAAGATTCTGGGAACAGGAGTTGGAAGATTTTCCTGTCAGTGGTCAGTTTTCAAAAGGTGTTCCTGGAAATGTTGGGACGTTGCATCCGGAGGCTTGTATACAACCTCAATGACCAGGTTTTGGTTCTCGATCCTTACTTCTAAAACTTCAACTATATCATTTGAGGCACTTAGTAGTTCCAAGAATATAAGTGACCCTGTGATATACAGGCCAACCCCCCCCCCCCTCCATTTGCAACCAGGAATCCATATTTCATTATCAAAGTGATCCTTTATGTGGGTCTCTGTGAAAACCGCGAACATTGCGTTTGACTCTGCAAGCAGTCCATGGATGAAAGATATTTTCTTGTTCGTTGCTGGCATTAGACCTTGTATATTTACAAAGATGAATGTCGTTGGTGGTAGTGATGGTGGCAGTAGTAGTGTCGTAGTGGTGGTAGTAGTATTGTTAGTAGTGGTATTGGTAGAAATACTGGTGGTGGTAGTAGTATTAGTATTAGTAGTGGTTGTAATATTAGTAGAAGTGGTGGTGGTAGTAGTAGTAGTGGTAGTAGTAGTATTAGTAGTGGTAGTAAAAGTAGTAGTAGTAGTGGTGGTGGTGGTAGTAGTAGTAGTAGTAGTAGTGGTGGTGGTGGTGGTTGTAGTAGAAGTAATGGTGGTGGTAGTAGTGATGGTGGTACGAGTAGTGGTAGTAGTGGTAGTAGTGGTAGTAGAAGTAGTAGTAGTAGTGGTGGTGGTAGTAGTAGTGGAGGTAGTAGCAGTGGTAGTAGTAGTAGTGGTGGTTTTAGTAGTAGTAGTGGTGGTGGTTGTAGAAGTAGTAGTTGTGGTAGTAGTAGTAGTAGTGGTGGTGAAGGTAGTAGCAGTAGTGGTAGTGGTGGTAGTAGAAGTAGTAGTTGTGGTAATAGTAGTAGTAGTGGTGGTAAAGGTGGTAGTAGTAGTAGTGGTGGTGGTGGTAGTAGTAGTTGTAGTAGTAGTAGTGGTAGTAATAGTAATAGTGGTAGTAACAGTAGTAGTAGTGGCGGTAGTAATAGTTGTAGTAATGGTAGTAGTAATGGTGGTAGTAATAGTAGTACTAGTGGTGGAAGTAGTAGTAGTAGTGGTAGTAATAGTAGTGGTGGTAGTAACAGTAGTAGTAGTGGTGGAAGAAATAGTAGTAGTAGTGGTGGTAGTAATAGTAGTAGTAGTGCTGGTAGTACTAGTAGTAGTAGTGGTGGAAGAAATAGTACTAGTAATGGTGGTAGTAATAGTAGTTGTGGTAGTAACAGTAATAGTAGTGTTGGTAGAAATAGTAATAGTAGTGTTGGTAGAAATAGTGGTAGTAGTGTTGGTAGTAATAGTAGTAGTAGTGATGGTGGTATTAGTAGTAGTAGTGGTGCTAATAATAGTAGTAGAAGTGGTGGTGCTAATAATAGTAGTAGTAGTGTGGTAGTAATAGTAGTAGTAGTGATGGTGGTGGTGGTGGTATTAGTAGTAGTAGTAGCGCTGATGGTAGTAGTAGTAGTAGTGGTGGTGGTGGTGGTGGTGGTGGTGGTGGTGATGGCAGTATTAGTAACAGGAGTAGAAGTATAGAAAGTTGAAGATAAAGGAGAGTACATCAGGAGAGGTAATAATGGCTGACGATGACGGGACAAAAACACTGGAAAAAACTCGTGTCTTGACCTCATCTTAATCTCCTCCTCTTCTAAATCTTCTCCTTTTCTATGTTTTCTTTGTCTTTCCTTTCTTACACCTTAGTGGGTTCTGTTCTGTGACTGTTTCCCTGAGTTTTAGTCCGGTCTTCGTTGGTCATTGACTCTCCCTACGTGAACCTTTTGTCCTCTTGTTGTAGACTATCTCAACTACTACAACTATTACGATTACTACAACTAATACTACTTTATCTACTTCTTCCATTACATCCTCCACTACGTCCACCACTACGTCCACCACTACGACCACCACTTCCACAACTACCACTACATCCCCTCCGCCCTCTCGTATATATGCTGGCTCCTTTCATTTCATTTTAATACGTGAGGCTAATTTGGTAATACATATTATACTGGGCAAAATACATTTAACACTTTAAATTATACATGAAACAATAAACTTTATACATTAACATTACATATCATACATGAAATACTACACATGATACATGTGACACTACACATCATATATAACATTACGCAAGAAATATAACATTACGCAAGATGATTTAAATAGACTGATGCAATGGTCGGAGAAGTGGCAGATGCAGTTTAATATTGACAAATGAAAAGTTCTAAATGTTGGACAGGAAAATAATCATGCCACATATAAACTAAATAATTTAGATCTTAATATTACTGATTGCGAAAAGGATTTAGAAGTTCTGATTAGCAGTAATCTGAAACGAAGACAACAGTGCATTAGTGGAAATATAAACACAAATGCAGTATAATGTGATCCTTTATTGACAACGTTTCACCCACACAGTGGGCTTTTTCAAGTCACACACGGATCTACCTGGGGTTGGAAGGTACGCGAGTATTTATAGTCATGTTCAGAATGTTGAG
The DNA here is from genome assembly GCF_038502225.1 of Cherax quadricarinatus. Lineage (NCBI taxonomy): Eukaryota > Metazoa > Arthropoda > Malacostraca > Decapoda > Parastacidae > Cherax > Cherax quadricarinatus. The sequence continues at coordinate 5,528,903 of NC_091310.1, read as the reverse complement.
GTCAGGTGGAGAATGCTGCATCTGATGATCTACCGGGTGGGGTTATAGAGTCTTGGGTAGCTTGGCAGGGGTATTGGACAAGTTGTAGACCTTCTGCAGTGTTCTATGTTCTTATGTGGGATAGCGATGAAGAAGTTTCTTGGCGAGTGGTTCAGCTATGTTATAGAAGCCATTGTTCTGGTTGAAATTGTTGGTTGTAGAGATGAGCGATGATTCCAGGATTCTTCTGTATTGAGTGTTGTCTTCTGTGGCTATAAGTCTTGAGTTTCTGTAGTTAATTAAATGGTTGTGTGAATTGCGATGTTGTACACAGGCATTCCTTGTATCGTCAGTCCTGCTTGCATATTGGTGTTCTGAAATACGTGTTTGGAGGTCTCTTGATGTTTCGCCCACATATAATTTGTTGCAGTCATTACAAGGGATTATGTATACCCCTGCAGAGGATGGAGGCTTGTCCTGTCTACTACTGGTGATGTCCTTGATGGTCGTGGTTGTGGAGGTAGATACTTGGAATGATGTATTGGAAAAGATGTTGGAAACATGTTTGGCAATGGAGTTGGTGGGGAGGACTATGTATCTCTTCTCGGCAGTGTCTTCTCTGGGTGTGTTGAAGATGTTCAATGCCCGCCGTCTGCAGTCTCTGATGAAGTGACGAGGATAGTGGAGTTTAGAAAATACTTGTTCAATTATAGTGCATTCTTCCTCAAGGAACTCATTGCTGCAGATTCTGAGTGCACGTAGGAAGTGCATTAGTGTTGCAAGTAAAGCTAACAGAATTCTTGGCTTCATATCACAGTATTATATAATGGATATAAATGCTCTGGAAAACGTACAGAGGAGGATGACAAAGTTGATCCCATGTATCAGAAATCTTCCCTATGAGGATAGACTGAGAGCCCTGAATCTCCACTCTCTAGAAAGGCGTAGAATTAAGGAGGATATGATTGAGGTGTATAAATGGAAAACAGGAATAAATAAAGGGGATGTGAATAGCGTGCTGAAAATATCTATCCTAGAAAGGACTCTCAGCAAAGGCTGGAAAAATTCAGATTCAGGAAGGATATAGGAAAACACTGGTTTGGTAATAGAGTTGTGGATGAGTGGAAGAAACTCCCGAGTACCGTCATAGAAGCTAAGACGTTATGTAGTTTTAAAAATATGTTAGATAAATGCATAAATGGGTGTGGGTGGGTGTGAGTTGGACCTGACTAGCTTGTGCTACTAGGTCTGATGCCGTGCTCCTCCCTTAGTGAATGTGACTGACCTAACTAGGTTAAGGCATTAGCTTAAGCCCGGGTGTGACATGGACTTGCCTCGCATAGGCCAGTAAGCCTGCAGCAGTGTTCTTTCTTATGTTCTTATCTAACACTTTACATATATATATATATATATATATATATATATATATATATATATATATATATATATATATATATATATATATATATATATATATATATATATATATATATACATATATATATATATATTCTTTCTTTCAACACACCGGCCGTATCCCACCGAGGCAGGGTGGCCGAAAAGAAAAAACGAAAGTTTCTCCTTTTAAGTTTAGTAATATATACAGGAGAAAGGGTTACTAGCCCTTTGCTCCCGGCATTTTAGTCGCCTCTTACGATATGCATGGCTTACGGAGGAAGAATTCTGTTCCACTTCCCAATGGAGATTATATATATATATATATATATATATATATATATATATATATATATATATATATATATATATATGTGTGTGTGTGTGTGTGTGTGTGTGTGTGTGTGTGTGTGTGTGTGTGTGTGTGTGTGTGTGTGTGTGTGTGTGTGTGTGTGTGTAAATGGGGGTCCACCTCTGATATAAATTGTGGGACCCGTAGCCTCGGAGAAGTGGATAAAATGGCTTCAAGAAAGAATATTTGGATGTCTTCCTGAAGCCGTAATATCGTACAGAATTGTTGATATAAAGATGACATATAAGAACATAAGAGAGAAGGAACACTGCACCAGGCTTACTGGCCTATGCGAGGCAGATCCAATTTCCTCACCAGCTTAAGCCAATGCTTTGACCTAGTCAGGTCAGATACGTTACTTAAGGGAGGAGCACGGCATCTGACCTAGAAGCACAAGCTAGTCAGGTCCAACTCACACACATTCACACCCACTCATGTATTTATCTAACATATTTTTAAAACTACACAAAGTCTTAGCTTCTATGAAGGTACTCGGGAGTTTGTTCCACTCATCCACAACTCTGTTACCAAACCAGTGCTTTCTTATATCCTTCCTGAATCTGAATTATTCCAATTTAAAGCCACTGCTGCGAGTTCTGTCTAGGCTAGATTTTTTTAGCACGCTATTTACATCCCCTTTATTCATTCCTGTTTTCCTTGATACACCTCAATCATATCCCCCCTAAATAACAAAAAGGCACAATACCGTGACAGGAACGATACACAAATAACCCGCACATAAAAGAGAGAAGCTTACGACGACGTTTCGGTCCGACTTGGACCATTGACAAAGTCACACTAACAGAGGTGGAGCAGGACGGCTATATATAGGCAGGAAGAGGTGGAGGTAGTAGTAGTAGTAGTAGTACAAGAATTGTATATAATACCGACAGGATGAAATGACACATGCACAACACCCGGGCATCCCCACCGTAGACGTTTCGCCATCCAGCCAGCCACTGGATGGCGAAACGTCCACAACAAAGACAACCAGACGCCGCACATGTGTCTTAATTTCATCAGTAGTTGTAGAAGAAGAAGAAGAGGTAGTAGTAGTGGTAGTGGTAGAAGTGGGAAATAAGGAAGACGAGCCAGTCAAATACAAAGGAAGGGGAGCACTGCAAGAGAGCTAGAAACCCACAGAGGGAGAGCAAGCGCACCGAGGTGCGTGAAAGGGGAAGTGGTGAAATAAAATAAAATAAAAGAAGAAGGAACAGAAACACGAGACAGGAGAGAGAAAGACAACCCAGAGGAGAAAAGGAGAGAGGAAAGGGGAAGAGGAAGAAGAAAAAGAAGAAGAAAAAGAAGAAGAAGAAGAAGAAGAAGAAGAAGAAGAAGAAGAAGAAGAAGAAGAAGAAGAAGAAGAAGAAGAAGAAGAAGAAGAAGAAGAAGAAGAAGAAGAAGAAATGAGGATTCAGGTTAAGTCACGGGTGTTCTGAAGTTTGGAGCATTTTACAATGTAGTGGGAGAGGAAGGCATCTACAGAGACGAAGCCAGGGCTAAGGTTCATACAAGGAAAGTTGTGTATAAGAGAGGATTCAACTAGACGGCGACTGTTCGAGTTGGAAGTAGGGAAGACAGTTTTAGCAGAAGACCAGTCAATAGGATGGCTATGATCTCTGACGTGACAGAAAAGAGCATTAAGACACATGTGCAACATCTGGATATCTTTATTGTAGTAGACGTTTCGCCATCCAGTGGCTTTATCAATACAGATTCTAGGACATAATAGGAAGACAGTAGAACTATATACAAAAGATGAGGTAATCAGTCCCTCGGCCTTTTGTATATAGTTCTACTGTCTTCCTATTATGTCCTAGAATCTGTATTGATAAAGCCACTGGATGGCGAAACGTCTACTACAATAAAGATATCCAGATGTTGCACATGTGTCTTAACTTTCATATTGTCGGTATTTTATACCTTTCTTTGCACAGAAAAGAGCATTGTTAGTGTCGGCAAGCCTAACACTATTTTTGTGCTCCCTAAGTCTGTCAGAAAGAGATCGACCAGTTTCTCCGAAGTGTTGAAGAGGACAGGAGGAGCAAGAAATAGAGTAGACACCAGGAACATCTGTAGGGGGAGGAGAGGCATGAACGAGATTAGTGCGAAGAGTGTTAGTCTGGCGGAAGGTAAGCTTGATGTCTAAGGGACGGAGAGAATTGTTGAGATTAGAAAGACCGGAAATGTAGGGAAGGCAGAGGATAGAAGAGTTCCCATGAGTAGAGAGTTTGGGAGAGAAGAAATTGCGTTTAGCACGTGAGAGGGCAGAGTCTATGAAATGGGAAGGGTAGCCAAGACGGGAGAACGAATTATGAAGAGTGGAAATTTCTGCTGGAAGGAACTGGGGATCACAGATGCGGAGGGCACGGAGAAAGAGGGAAAACCTGTATCTGAGCTCAGATACAGGTTTTTCCTTTTCCGTTTACCGTAAACCTATGCACAGTGGCATGTACATTCACTACTTTTCCTATCATGCTTCCCCTGTCAAGAAAAGTGTTCTTATCTCCCTCTTTCTCCGTGCCCTCCGCATCTGTGATCCTCAGTTCCTTCCAGCAGAAATTTCCACTCTTCATAATTCGTTCTCCCGTCTTGGCTACCCTTCCCATTTCATAGACTCTGCCCTCTCACGTGCTAAACGCAATTTCTTCTCTCCCAAACTCTCTACTCATAGGAACTCTTCTATCCTCTGCCTTCCCTACATTTCCGGTCTTTCTAATCTCAACAATTCTCTCCGTCCCTTAGACATCAAGCTTACCTTCCGCCAGACTAACACTTCGCACTAATCTCGTTCATACCTCTCCCTCTACAGATGTTCCTGGTGTCTACTCTATTTCTTGCTCCTCCTGTCCTCTTCAATACTTCGGAGAAACTGGTCGATCTCTTTCTGACAGACTTAGGGAACACAAAAATAGTGTTAGGCTTGCCGACACTAACAATGCTCTTTTCTGTCACGTCAGAGATCATAGCCATCCTATTGACTGGTCTTCTGCTAAAACTGTCTTCCCTACTTCCAACTCGAACAGTCGCCGTTTAGTTGAATCCTCTCTTATACACAACTTTCCTTGTATGAACCTTAGCCCTGGCTTCGTCTCTGTAGATGCCTTCCTCTCCCACTACATTGTAAAATGCTCCAAACTTCAGAACACCCGTGACTTAACCTGAATCCTCATTTTTTTTCTTCTTCTTCTTCTTCTTCTTCTTCTTCTTCTTCTTCTTCTTCTTCTTCTTCTTCTTCTTCTTCTTCTTCTTCTTCTTCTTCTTTTTCTTCTTCTTTTTCTTCTTCCTCTTCCCCTTTCCTCTCTCCTTTTCTCCTCTGGGTTGTCTTTCTCTCCCCTGTCTCGTGTTTCTGTTCCTTCTTCTTTTATTTTATTTTATTTCACCACTTCCCCTTTCACGCACCTCGGTGCGCTTGCTCTCCCTCTGTGGGTTTCTAGCTCTCTTGCAGTGCTCCCCTTCCTTTGTATTTGACTGGCTCGTCTTCCTTATTTCCCACTTCTACCACTACCACTACTACTACCTCTTCTTCTTCTTCTACAACTACTGATGAAATTAAGACACATGTGCGGCGTCTGGTTGTCTTTGTTGTGGACGTTTCGCCATCCAGTGGCTGGCTGGATGGCGAAACGTCTACGGTGGGGATGCCCGGGTGTTGTGCATGTGTCATTTCATCCTGTCGGTATTATATACAATTCTTGTACTACTACTACTACTACTACCTCCACCTCTTCCTGCCTATATATAGCCGTCCTGCTCCACCTCTGTTAGTGTGACTTTGTCAATGGTCCAAGTCGGACCGAAACGTCGTCGTAAGCTTCTCTCTTTTATGTGCGGGTTATTTGTATATCCCCCCTAATTCTACGCCTTGCGAGAGAGTGCAGATTCAGGGCCCTCAGTCTATCCTCATAGGGAACGTTTCTGATACATGGGATCAACTTCGTCATCCTCCTTTGTAAGTTTTCCATAGCATTTATATCCTTTCTGTAATACGGTAAGCAAAACTGTTCAGCATAATCTAAATGAGGCCTAACCAAGGATGTATAGAGTTGATGAACAACCTGAGGACTTCTATTATTTATACTTCTTGCTATGAAGCCAAGGATTCTGTTAGCTTTATTGTGAACACTAATGCACTGTTGTCTTGGTTTTACATTACTGCTAACCAGAACTCCTAAATACTTTTCGTAATCCGTAATATTAAGATCAACATTATTTAGTTTATACGTGGCATGGCTATTTTCCTGTTCAACATTTAGAACTTTGCATATGTCTATATTAAACTGCATCTGCCACTTTTTCGACCACTGCATCAGTCTATTCAAATCATCCTGGAGTGCTCTAATGTCCTCATTAGAATGAATTAGACGGCCTATTTTGGTGCCGTCAGCAACTTTCTTTGTGTCGCTATTTATTCCCTCATCTATGTCGTTTATGTAAATTGTGAACAACAACGGGCCCAACACTGACCCCTGAGGAACACCGCTTGTCACGTGCCCCCATTTCTGATTTCTTCCCATATGAGAGTTTTTTTTTACAACGTAGAAGTGATGCAGGGAGGGAGGAGTATATGGATAGAAAAAGAGAGGTTAAGAGAGTGGTGAAGCAATGTAAAAAGAGAGCAAATGAGAGAGTGGGTGAGATGTTATCAACAAATTTTGTCGAAAATAAGAAAAAGTTCTTGAGTGAGAATAAATAATTTGAGAAAGTGTCAGGAACGAATGTATTTGTTAGTTAAAAATAAGAGAGGAGAATTGTTAAATGGAGTTAGAGGTATCGGGAAGATGGAGAAATAATTTGAGAAATTGTTAAATGTTGATACGGAAGCTGTGATTTTGTGTATATGGCAAGAAAGAATAATATCTTATAGGAGTGAGGAAGAACCAGTTGTGAGTGTGGGGGAAGTGTGTGGGACAGTGAATAGAATGAAAGGGGGTAGAGCAGCTGGGATTAATGGGATAAAGATAGAAATGTTAAAAGCAGTTGGGGATATAGTTTTGGAGTGGTTAGCATTTTTATTTAATAAATGTATGGAAGAGGGTAAGGTACCTATGGATTGGCAGAGAGCATGCATAGTTCTTTTGTATATAGGCAAAGGGGACAAAAGAGAGTGTAAAGTGTATGGTAGAGTTTTTATTGAAAGAATTAAGAGTAAGACGGAGAGTAGGATAGCAGATGAACAAGAAGTCTTCAGGAAGGGTAGGGGGTGTGTAGACCAGGTGTTTACAGTGAAACATATAAGTGAACAGTATTTAGATTAGGGTAAAGAAGTTTTTGTCGCATTTATGGATTTGGAATAGGTGTATGACAGGGAGGATAAGGGGGCAATTTGGCAGATGTTGCAAATGCATGGAATAGGAGGTAGGTTATTGTAAGCAGTGAAGAGTCTTTACTAGGACAGTGAGGCTCAGGTTAGAATATGCAGACGACAAGGCGATTATTTCCCAGTAAAAATAGGCCTTAGACAGGGATGAATGATGTCACCGTGGTTGTTCAATATAATTATAGATGAAGTTGTAAGAGAAGTCAATGCTCGGATGTTGGCAAGTTATATGGGGTTGAAAGTTGGGGAGTCTAACTCAAAGTGGGAATTGTCACAGTTGCTCTTTGCTGATGACACTGTGCTTTTGGGAGATTCTGAAGAGAAGTTGCAGAGGTTGGTTGATTAGTTTGGTAGGGTATGTGAAAGAAGGAAATTAAAAGTGAATATAGGAAAGAGTAAGGTGATGAGGATAACAAAATAATTAGGTAACGGAAGATTGGATATCAGATTGAAGGGAGAGAGTATGGAGGAGGTGAATGTATTCAGATATTTAGGAGTGGACGTGTCAGCGGATGGGTCTATGAAAGATTAGGTGACTCATAGAATTAACGAGGGGAAAAGAGGTGAGTGGTGCACTGAGGAATCTGTGGAGACAAAGAACTTTATCCATGGAAGCAAAGAGGGGAATGTATGAGAGTATAGTTGAACCAACACTCTTGTATGAGTGTGAACCATGGACGGAGAATGTTACAACAAGGAGAAGGCTGGAGACAGTAGAGATGTCGTGTCTGAGGGCAATGTGTGGTGTGAATATAATGCAGAGAATCAGTAGTTTGGAGATTAGGAGAAGGTGCGGGATTATCAAAACTATTATCCAGAGGGCTGAGGAGGGGTTATTGAGTTGGTTTGGACATGTAGAGAGGAGGGAACAAAATGGAATGACTTCGAGAGTGTATAAATCTGTAGTGGAGGGAAGACGAGGTAAGGGTCGGTCTTGGAAAGGTTGGAGAGAGGGGGTAAAGGAGGTTTTGCGTTCGAGGGGCTTGGACTTCCAGCAAGCGAACTTGAGCATTTTAGATAGGAGCAAATAAAGACAAATGGTTTGTAGGACTTGACGTGTTGTTGGAGTGTAAGCAAGGTAACATTTATGAAGAGATTCCGGGAAACTGGCAGGTCGGATTTGATACCAGGAGATGGGAAGTACAGTGTCTGTACTCTGAAAGAGCAGGTGTTAATGTTGCAGTTTTATAACCGTAGTGTAAGCCACCTCTGTCAAGACAGTGATGGAGTGAATGATGGTGAGAATTATTCTTTTTCGTGCCACCCTGCCTTGGTGGGAAACGGTCAATGTGTTAATAAATAAATAAATAAATAAATAAATAAATAAATGTCGTGCCGATAGTAAAACTGGTCAATTAGCAAGAACTCATTTAAAATTAAGTCCTTTCTAAAATTTTCTCTTATACATTTAAAGATACATTTTTCAATTATGTTAATGTAAAAATTAATAATTTTGTACCAAAAGAGCCTTGGAAAACTTGCGTAACCTTATTATAACAAACGCATTTTAATTTAGCCTAATCCAACTAAACATATTTTAGCGAAATTATTGTATTCACAAAATGTCGCTTCCCTTATTCGGCAAGAAGTTCGTTGCTGTATGATAAAAATATTCTTATGTTCTTATAAGAACATAAGAACGGAGGAATACTGCAGAAGGTCTACTGGCTTATACAAGGCAGGTCCTTATCAAAACACCCCTTCCGAACACCCCTTCCACAACACCAATAAAACCCAGCCCCTCACACTCCTATATTGTCCCATCTATTTTTAAAACCACCCAGAAGTCTAGTCTCAGTTATCCTACTAAGTAGATTGTTCCACGCATCGACAATTCTGTTTGAAAACCAACACTAACTTATGTCCTTTCGAAATCTAAATTTATCTAGCTTAAATCCATTATTTATAGTTCTTACCTGATTCGATATCCTCAGTATTTTATTAATATCATCTCGTTGATGCCTATCATCCACTTACAAACATCGATAATGTCTCTCATTCTACGTCTCTCAAGAGAGTGAAGACTCAAGGATCGAGATCTATCTTCATATACAGTGAATCATTTTAGTCATCCTTCTCTGTATGTTCTCCAATTAATTTATATTCATCTGGTAGTAAGAAGACCAAAATTGAGCGGCAAAATACAAGTAATCTGTTAGTCTTATTGAGCTAACTTAGGCTTTAGGTTTCTGCTTACTATGACTTCCAAGCCCTTTTCACATTCTGTGTGATTAAGTTCAGCTTCACTTAGTTTATAGCTTCACTGGACACATTGAACTTCAACTGCTACATTTTAGACCAAGACATTAATTTGTCCAAATCATTCTGGAGTTCATTGGTATCCTCCTCAGAATCAATCATTCGGCCTATTTTTGAACATTAAAATGGTATAAAATACCGACAGATTGTTAGGTAAGACACATATGCAACAGTTAGGTATCTTTATTTCGAAACGTTTCGCCTACACAGTAGGCTTCTTCAGTCGAGTACAGAAAAGTTGATAGAAGCAGAAGATACTTGAAGACGATGTAATCAGTCCATCACCCTTAAAGGTTTAAGGTGGTCAGTCCCTCAGTCTGGAGAAGAGCATTGTTCCGTTGTCTGAAACAATATGAAGTTGAAGTGACAGAATGGGGCCTTATATAGTGCCAGGAGGTGAGACGTAGGTTGCTTTGGGAGGGCAGGTCCATCTCAAACCCAGCCGTTCTCACTAGTAGAGTTTGTCGAAGTTGATGGTCTGTACCAAGATACCCTTGTGTTGCAGTGTCTGACAGAATGAACATTAAAATGTTAGGTATCTTTATTTCGAAACGTTTCGCCTACACAGTAGGCTTCTTCAGTCGAGTACAGAAAAGTTGATAGAAGCAGAAGATACTTGAAGACGATGTAATCAGTCCATATAAGGCCCCATTCTGTCACTTCAACTTCATATTGTTTCAGACAACGGAACAATGCTCTTCTCCAGACTGAGGGACTGACCACCTCAAAACTTTAAGGGTGATGGACTGATTACATCGTCTTCAAGTATCTTCTGCTTCTATCAACTTTTCTGTACTCGACTGAAGAAGCCTACTGTGTAGGCGAAACGTATCGAAATAAAGATACCTAACTGTTGCATATGTGTCTTACCTAACAATCTGTCGGTATTTTATACCATTTTAATGTTCATTCTGTCAGACACTGCAACACAAGGGTATCTTGGTACAGACCATCAACTTCGACAAACTCTACTAGTGAGAACGGCTGGGTTTGAGAGGGACCTGCCCTCCCAAAGCAACCTATGTCTCACCTCCTGGCACTATATAAGGCCCCATTCTGTCACTTCAACTTCATATTGTTTCAAACAACGGAACAATGCTCTTCTCCAGACTGAGGGACTGACCACCTCAAAACTTTAAGGGTGATGGACTGATTACATCGTCTTCAAGTATCTTCTGCTTCTATCAACTTTTCTGTACTCGACTGAAGAAGATTGAGACACTTATGCAGCATATGGGAATCTTTATTCAGGAAACGTTTCGCCACACAGTGGCTTCATCAGTCCAATACAAAGAGGAAGGCGTAAGGAGAGGAGGAGAATGAGGTAATCAGTCATTCAACCTGGAGTCGATGTGTTCAGTCCATCAATCTTGTAGAATGTACAGCATAGGGCCGTAGACGTGGCTTATATACTGTAGTGAGGTGACGTGAAGCAGGTGGAGGCGGGGTCATAGTGGTACCATCCACTAGTCGAAGTAGGTCTTCGTCCAAACCATTCATCACATCTCGACTGAAGAAGCCTACTGTGTAGGCGAAACGTTTCGAAATAAAGATACCTAACTGTTGCATATGTGTCTTACCTAACAATCTGTCGGTATTTTATACCATTTTAATGTTCATTCTGTCAGACACTGCAACACAAGGGTATCTTGGTACAGACCATCAACTTCGACAAACTCTACTAGTGAGAACGGCTGGGTTTGAGAGGGACCTGCCCTCCCAAAGCAACCTACGTCTCACCTCCTGGCACTATATAAGGCCCCATTCTGTCACTTCAACTAAATATTGTTTCAAACAACGGAACAATGCTCTTCTCCAGACTGAGGGACTGACCACCTCAAAACTTTAAGGGTGATGGACTGATTACATCGTCTTCAAGTATCTTCTGCTTCTATCAACTTTTCTGTACTCGACTGAAGAAGCCTACTGTGTAGGCGAAACGTTTCGAAATAAAGATACCTAACTGTTGCATATGTGTCTTACCTAACGGCCTATTTTTGTATCATCAGTAAAATTTGCTCAGGTCACTTGCATTTCCTTCATCAAGATGTAAATATTAAACAACAATGGGCACAAAACTGATCTCCGTGGAACACCACTAGTGATCGGTCCCCACTCAGATTTGTCCCCACCACTAGTGATCGGTCCCCACTCAGATTTGTCCCCACCACTAGTGATCGGTCCCCACTCAGATTTGTCCCCACCACTAGTGATCGGTCCCCACTCAGATTTGTCCCCACCACTAGTGATCGGTCCACACTCGGATTTGTCCCCACCACTAGTGATCGGTCCACACTCAGATTTGTCCCCACCACTAGTGATCGGTCCCCACTCAGATTTGTCCCCACCACTAGTGATCGGTCCCCACTCAGATTTGTCCCCACCACTAGTGATCGGTCCACACTCGGATTTGTCCCCACCACTAGTGATCGGTCCACACTCAGATTTGTCCCCACCACTAGTGATCGGTCCACACTCGGATTTGTCCCCACCACTAGTGATCGGTCCCCACTCAGATTTGTCCCCATCACTAGTGATCGGTCCCCACTCAGATTTGTCCCCACCACTAGTGATCGGTTCCCACTCAGATTTGTCCCCATCACTAGTGATCGGTCCCCACTCAGATTTGTCCCCACCACTAGTGATCGGTCCCCACTCAGATTTGTCCCCATCACTAGTGATCGGTCCCCACTCAGATTTGTCCCCACCACTAGTGATCGGTTCCCACTCAGATTTGTCCCCACCACTAGTGATCGGTCCACACTCAGATTTGTCCCCACCACTAGTGATCGGTTCCCACTCAGATTTGTCCCCACCACTAGTGATCGGTCCCCACTCAGATTTGTCCCCACCACTAGTGATCGGTCCCCACTCAGATTTGTCCCCACCACTAGTGATCGGTCCCCACTCAGATTTGTCCCCACCACTAGTGATCGGTCCACACTCAGATTTGTCCCCACCACAAGTGATCGGTCCCCACTCAGATTTGTCCCCACCACTAGTGATCGGTCCCCACTCAGATTTGTCCCCATCACTAGTGATCGGTCCACACTCAGATTTGTCCCCACCACTAGTGATCGGTTCCCACTCAGATTTGTCCCCACCACTAGTGATCGGTCCCCACTCAGATTTGTCCCCACCACTAGTGATCGGTCCCCACTCAGATTTGTCCCCACCACTAGTGATCGGTCCCCACTCAGATTTGTCCCCACCACTAGTGATCGGTCCACACTCAGATTTGTCCCCACCACTAGTGATCGGTCCCCACTCAGATTTGTCCCCACCACTAGTGATCGGTTCCCACTCAGATTTGTCCCATTAATGGAAACTCTCTGCTTTCTATTGGCACGTTATGTTTCTCTCCATTTTAGAACTTTACCTCCTATACCATGAGCTTCCACTTTTTTTAAAGAGTCTCTTGTGAGGTACTCTATCGAAGGCTTTACTGAAATCCAAATAAACAATATCATATTCTTTATCACTGTCAACTGCCTCAAATGCTCTCTTAAAGAACGTCAGTAAGTTTGTCAGGCAGGAACGACCTCTCGTGAACCCATGCTGAGATTCATTAATCAAATTATGCTTGTCAAGGTGACTTCTAATAATGTCAGCTATAATAGATTCCAATAATTTGCCTACTATAGATGTCAGGCTTATTGGATGGTAATTTGATGGAATGGACTTCTCCCCTGATTTAAATATAGGAATTACATTAGCCATCTTCCACATCTCTGGCACAACACCAGCTAGGATGGATGCATTAAACACGCTCGTTAATGGTTGACTAAGTTCCAACTTGCACTCCTTAAGCACCCTTGAGAACAATACATCGGAACCCAGGGACTTATTTTGTTCCAGTTTATCGACCTGCTTGATAACCATTTCCCTCGTGACAGTAATATTACATTATTTGTTTTCTTCAGGAACAGAATAATCATCAGTTTCTGGGATATTATTTAAGTCTTCGTGTGTAAAGACTGACAAGAAATAATTATTAAATAGAGAACAGATTTCTTGCTCATTATCAGTTTTTCTGTCCCCAATTTTCAGCGCTCCATTTTTTTCCCGACATTTTTCATATACACCTGAAAGAACCCTTCTGGATTAGTCTTTGATTTATTAGCAGTTTTTAATTTCATAGTCACATTTAGCCTTTCTAATCCCCCTTTTCTAATTCTCTGTTAAAATGAACGTATTGACCAATAATCTATCCCCTTCTGATGCGCCTATAAATTCCTCTGTTCTCTCATAATAGGTGCTTTAACATAATTAATGTGTGATGAATGGTTTGAGAAACCGACAAGTTGAAGATTGAGACACTTGTGCAGCATATGGGAATCTTGATTCAGGAAACGTTTCGCCACACAGTGGCTTCATCAGTCCAATACAAAGAGGAAGGCGTAAGGAGAGGAGGAGAATGAGGTAATCAGTCTCTCGGCCTGGAGTCGATGTGTTCAGTCCATCAATCTTGTAGAATGTACAGCATAGCGCCGTAGACGTGGCTTATATACTGTAGTGAGGTGAGGTGAAGCAGGCGGAGGCGGGGTCATAGTGGTACCATCTACAAGATTGGTACATTCTACAAGATTGATGGACTGAACACATCGACTCCAGGCCGAGGGACTGATTACCTCATGCTCCTCCTCTCCTTACGCCTTCCTCTTTGTATTGGACTGATGAAGCCACTGTGTGGCGAAACGTTTCCTGAATAAAGATTCCCATATGCTGCATAAGTGTCTCAATCTTCAACATAATTAATCCATCTGGGATCATTCGTATTTAACATCATTTCTCTTTGGGAAATATATATACTCTGAACACGTGCATTATTTTGAAAAAATCGTTGCCTTTAGCATGGCCATCGTCAATAAAATCATTGCCCAGATTATCCCAATTGAGATTAGACAGGTGTTTCCTAAGTCCATATAATCTGCACAACGAGAATCGGGGACATTTACAGTGTTATCCTTATTCTCGCACTTCCAGGTAATATTAAAAGTTACAGATTTGTGATCACTTGCATCAAGCTCATCAGTGATCTCCAGATTATTAACGAGAGTTTCTTCACTTGGCAAGACTAGGTCAAGCTAATTATTACCTCTGGTAGTCTCTGTTACACACTGGATCAGAAAGCAGTCGTGTACTACTTTAAGAAAGTCACTGGACTGTAGATTGTAATCTGGTCAACAACCAAAATGCTTCAGAGACCATAGTATCAATTTCCAACTAATTTTAGGTCACTGATAATGAATATCATGGTTAAAATTGTTTGTTAGGTCTACTTTTCAATATACACGTACGTGTCACAACAGGTTACAACAGTCTTGTGGCAGTGTGTTTCTTACCACACTCACAGTTTCACTGACCTTTATTATTGTTTCAGCAGTCATAGGTGTTTATGCTGTGCATGTTTATATTTTGAGGTGAAAGGTAGGTGATTTTCTTAGCTAAACACTTTTTAGACTTATAATAAGCATTCACTGAGCAAGCTATTGACAAGCATGTGAGGTATATTATATTAATTTTATTTTCCTGATGAATGATGTAAATACTTCTGCTTAGCTATCATGCTCTGTATTATAATGATAAATTAATGAATAAATATTCTGCTTATCTTATAATTGCTTGTTGTCTTCTTCTTTCAGACGCACCGAGTACTGCTGCTTTCTATGTGAATGGGACAGCCATGCAAGAGGTTCCCACTACATCAGGAGAGACTGGTCACCTCGTCAATCATTGGAACCTGGGATGAGAAATGTTCAACATCCGCCTCTCATTGAACCGAACAAAATTTTGCTACCACCACTACACATAAAACTGCGGCTCATGAAATACTTTGTAAAAGTTGTGGACAAATCCAGTCAGGGATTCAAGTATTTAACATCAAAATTCTCCTCACTGAGTGACGTTAAGATAAGAGAGGAGTCTTCAGTGGTCCTCAGATTCGAGAGCTTCTTAAAGATGGCGACTCTGAATCAGATTTTCATGGGGAGGAGAAAGCTGCTTGGGAAGCATTCAAGTTAGTGGCGATGGGATTTCTGGGAAACAGAAGGGAAGACAACTATGAAGAATTGGTGGAAAACCTCATCAAGGTCTACAAGAACATGGGATGTAACATGTCACTTAATACATTTGCTCGCTCTAGAATATTACTTAGTCCCAGACAAAGTTATCTCTAACTCAGTGATAACTTGTTATTAGCTAAGATTTCGGTCTGTCTGTACTTTAAGAGAGACTTCTGGCTTTAAGGATTATCGTGCTTTAAGTTAATATATATATAGTCTCGACAAGTATCTAATACGAATCTGTCTTTGTTGAGACGATAGTTTTATTGGATATATTTCAGAGCTTTCATGTAAATATATTTGATAAGACTCCTGACATAGAGTATGATCATTGTACACAAACATTTACGAGTAAGTCGTATGTCGACTGTTTTCTGTATTAAGTTTATCTTTATGTATTACACCGCAACAGACACAACTTTGTATTATATACTAAGTTTTATATGAATTATTATGTAATAAAGATCACATTTTATTTATTCGGATGAGTCTGGTCTAGTTGTTTAAGGACAACTAGACTAATATCAACTTGGAAAATGCTTATTGTCTATAGATTTAAAGATATGAAACGTGTATTATTTGAATATTCAATTTTACTGTACAATATGTATCAACATGTTTTAAACTCTAATCCGTACCTATTCTCTGTCTTTTGCTTGACTATTATAGTGGGCTGAAGAATCATCTCTTGCCAGTGTCCAGCAATTGTCTGCAAGCATTCTTTTGACCCACTTGTCCTGGTACCATTTTTCCATAGTTGATATATCTTGGTGAAACCTTTCACCATGTTCGTCACTAACTGCCACACAGTTCGCTGGAAAAAAAGTCTAAATGTGAGTCCAAAAAGTGGATTTTAAAGGCTGAGTGCCTGAATCTGCTCAGAAGAGTGTGTATGAACCTACTGCCTTGAGTGTGGGAACCTACTGCCCAGAGTGTGGGAACCTACTGCCCTGAGTGTGGGAACCTACTGCCCTGAGTGTGTGAACCTACTGCCCTGAGTGTGGGAACCTACTGCCCTGAGTGTGGGAACCTACTGCCCTGAGTGTGGGAACCTACTGCCCTGAGTGTGGGAACCTACTCAGAGTGTTGTGAACATACTCTGAGCGAGTACTGTGAACCTACTGCCCTGAGTGTGGGAACCTACTGCCCTGAGTGTGGGAACCTACTGCCCTGATTGTGGGAACCTACTGCCCTGAGTGTGGGAACCTACTGCCCTGAGTGTGGGAACCTACTGCCCTGAGTGTGGGAACCTACTGCCCTGAGTGTGGGAACCTACTGCCCTGAGTGTGGGAACCTACTCAGAGTGTTGTGAACATACTCTGAGCGAGTACTGTGAACCTACTGCCCTGAGTGTGGGAACCTACTGCCCTGAGTGTGGGAACCTACTGCCCTGAGTGTGGGAACCTACTGCCCTGAGTATGGGAACCTACTGCCCTGAATGTGGGAACCTACTGCCCTGATTGTGGGAAGCTACTGCCCTGAGTGTGGGAACCTACTGCCCTGAGTGTGGGAACCTACAGCCCTGAGTGTGGGAACCTACTGCCCTGAATGTGGGAACCTACTGCCCTGAGTGTGGGAGCCTACTACCCTGAGTGTGGGAACCTACTGCCCTGAGTGTGGGAACCTACTGCCCTGAGTGTGGGAACCTACTGCCCTGAGTGTGGGAACCTACTGCCCTGAGTGTGGGAACCTACTGCCCTGAGTGAGGGAACCTACTCAGAGTGTTGTGAATATACTCTCAGCGAGTACTGTGAACCTACTGCCCTGAGTGTGGGAACCTACTGCCCTGAGTGTGGGAACCTACTGCCCTGAGTGTGGGAACCTACTGCCCTGAGTGTGGGAACCTACTGCCCTGACTGTGGGAACCTACTGCCCTGAGTGTGGGAACCTACTACCCTGAGTGTGGGAACCTACTGCCCTGAGTGTGGGAACCTACTGCCCTGAGTGTGGGAACCTACTGCCCTGAGTGTGGGAACCTACTGCCCTGAGTGTGGGAACCTACTGCCCTGAGTGTGGGAACCTACTGCCCTGAATGTGGGAACCTACTGCCCTGAGTGTGGGAACCTACTGCCCTGAGTGTGGGAACCTACTGCCCTGAGTGTGGGAACCTACTCAGAGTGTTGTGAACATACTCTGAGCGAGTACTGTGAACCTACTGCCCTGAGTGTGGGAACCTACTGCCCTGAGTGTGGGAACCTACTGCCCTGAGTGTGGGAACCTACTGCCCTGAGTGTGGGAACCTACTGCCCTGAGTGTGGGAACCTATTACCCTGAGTGTGGGAACCTACTGCCCTGAGTCTGGGAACCTACTGCCCTGAGTGTGGGAACCTACTGCCCTGAGTGTGGGAACCTACTGCCCTGAGTGTGGGAACCAACTCAGAGTGTTGTGAACATACTCTGAGCGAGTACTGTGAACCTACTGCCCTGAGTGTGGGAACCTACTGCCCTGAGTGTGGTAACCTACTGCCCTGAGTGTAGGAACCTACTGCCCTGAGTGTGGGAACCTACTTAGAGTGTTGTAAACATACTCTGAGCGAGTACTGTGAACCTACTGCCCTGAGTGTGGGAACCTACTGCCCTGAGTGTGGGAACCTACTGCCCTGAGTGTGGGAACCTACTGCCCTGAGTGTGGGAACCTACTGCCATGAGTGTGGGAACCTACTCAGAGTGTTGTGAACATACTCTGAGCGAGTACTGTGAACCTACTGTCCTGAGTGTGGGAACCTACTGCCCTGAGTGTGGGAACCTACTGCCCTGAGTGTGGGAACCTACTGCCCTGAGTGTGGGAACCTACTGCCCTGAGTGTGGGAACCTACTCAAAGTGTTGTGAACATACTCTGAGCGAGTACTGTGAACCTACTGCCCTGAGTGTGGAAACCTACTGCCCTGAGTGTGGGAACCTACTGCCCTGAGTGTGGGAACCTACTGCCCTGAGTGTGGGAACCTACTCAGAGTGTTGTGAACATACTCTGAGCGAGTACTGTGAACCTACTGCCCTGAGTGTGGGAACCTACTGCCCTGAGTGTGGGAACCTACTGCGCTGAGTGTGGGAACCTACTACCATGAGTGTGGGAACCTACTGCCCTGAGTGTGGGAACCTACTGCCCTGAGTGTGGGAACCTACTGCTCTGAGTGTGGGAACCTACTGCCCTGAGTGTGGGAACCTACTGCCCTGAGTGTGGGAACCTACTGCCCTGAGTGTGGGAACCTACTGCCCTGAGTGTGGGAACCTACTCAGAGTGTTGTGAACATACTCTGAGCGAGTACTGTGAACCTACTGCCCTGAGTGTGGGAACCTACTGCCCTGAGTGTGGGAACCTACTGCCCTGAGTGTGGGAACCTACTGCCCTGAGTGTGGGAACCTACTGCCCTGAGTGTGGGAACCTATTACCCTGAGTGTGGGAACCTACTGCCCTGAGTCTGGGAACCTACTGCCCTGAGTGTGGGAACGTACTGCCCTGAGTGTGGGAACCTACTGCCCTGAGTGTGGGAACCAACTCAGAGTGTTGTGAACATACTCTGAGCGAGTACTGTGAACCTACTGCCCTGAGTGTGGGAACCTACTCAAAGTGTTGTGAACATACTCTGAGCGAGTACTGTGAACCTACTGCCCTGAGTGTGGAAACCTACTGCCCTGAGTGTGGGAACCTACTGCCCTGAGTGTAGGAACCTACTGCCCTGAGTGTGGGAACCTACTTAGAGTGTTGTCACCAGACTCTGAGCGAGTACTGTGAACCTACTGCCCTGAGTGTGGGAACCTACTGCCCTGAGTGTGGGAACCTACTGCCCTGAGTTTGGGAACCTACTGCCCTGAGTGTGGGAACCTACTGCCCTGAGTGTGGGAACCTACTCAGAGTGTTGTGAACATACTCTGAGCGAGTACTGTGAACCTACTGTCCTGAGTGTGGGAACCTACTGCCCTGAGTGTGGGAACCTACTGCCCTGAGTGTGGGAACCTACTGCCCTGAGTGTGGGAACCTACTGCCCTGAGTGTGGGAACCTACTCAAAGTGTTGTGAACATACTCCGAGCGAGTACTGTGAACCTACTGCCCTGAGTGTGGAAACCTACTGCCCTGAGTGTGGGAACCTACTGCCCTGAGTGTGGGAACCTACTGCCCTGAGTGTGGGAACCTACTCAGAGTGTTGTGAACATACTCTGAGCGAGTACTGTGAACCTACTGCCCTGAGTGTGGGAACCTACTGCCCTGAGTGTGGGAACCTACTGCGCTGAGTGTGGGAACCTACTACCATGAGTGTGGGAACCTACTGCCCTGAGTGTGGGAACCTACTGCCCTGAGTGTGGGAACCTACTGCTCTGAGTGTGGGAACCTACTGCCCTGAGTGTGGGAACCTACTGCCCTGAGTGTGGGAACCTACTGCCCTGAGTGTGGGAACCTACTACCCTGAGTGTGGGAACCTACTGCCCTGAGTGTGGGAACCTGCTGCCCTGAGTGTGGGAACCTACTGCCCTGAGTGTGGGAACCTAGTGCCCTGAGTGTGGGAACCTACTGCCCTGAGTGTGGGAACCTACTGCCCTGAGTGTGGGAACCTACTGCCCTGAATGTGGGAACCTACTGCCCTGAGTGTGGGAACCTACTGCCCTGAGTGTGGGAACCTACTGCCCTGAGTGTGGGAACCTACTGCCCTGAGTGTGGGAACCTACTGCCCTGAATGTGGGAACCTACTGCCCTGAGTGTGGGAACCTACTCCCCTGAGTGTGGGAACCTACTGCCCTGAGTGTGGGAACCTACTGCCCTGAGCGTGGGAACCTACTGCCCTGAGTGTGGGAACCTACTGCCCTGAGTGTGGGAACCTACTGCCCTGAGTGAGGGAACCTACTCAGAGTGTTGTGAATATACTCTGAGCGAGTACTGCGAACCTACTGCCCTGAGTGTGGGAACCTACTGCCCTGAGTGTGGGAACCTACTGCCCTGAGTGTGGGAACCTACTGCCCTGAGTGTGGGAACCTACTGCCCTGAATGTGGGAACCTACTGCCCTGAGTGTCGGAACCTACTACCCTGAGTGTGGGAACCTACTGCCCTGAGTGTGGGAACCTACTGCCCTGAGTGTGGGAACCTACTCAGAGTGTTGTGAACATACTCTGAGCGAGTACTGTGAACCTACTGCCCTGAGTGTGGGAACCTACTGCCCTGAGTGTGGGAACCTACTGCCCTGAGTGTGGGAACCTACTCAGAGTGTTGTGAACATACTCTGAGCGAGTACTGTGAACCTACTGCCCTGAGTGTGGGAACCTACTGCCCTGAGTGTGGGAACCTACTGCCCTGAGTGTGGGAACCTACTACCATGAGTGTAGGAACCTACTGCCCTGAGTGTGGGAACCTACTGCCCTGAGTGTGGGAACCTACTGCCCTGAGTGTGGGAACCTACTGCCCTGAGTGTGGGAACCTACTCAGAGTGTTGTGAACATACTCTGAGCGAGTACTGTGAACCTACTGCCCTGAGTGTGGGAACCTACTGCCCTGAGTGTGGGAACCTACTGCCCTGAGTGTGGCAACCTACTGGCCTGAGTGTGGGAACCTACTGCCCTGAGTGTGGGAACCTATTACCCTGAGTGTGGGAACCTACTGCCCTGAGTGTGGGAACCTACTGCCCTGAGTGCGGGAACCTACTGCCCTGAGTGTGGGAACCTACTGCCCTGAGTGTGGGAACCAACTCAGAGTGTTGTGAACATACTCTGAGCGAGTACTGTGAACCTACTGCCCTGAGTGTGTGAACCTACTGCCCTGAGTGTGGGAACCTACTGCCCTGAGTGTGGGAACCTACTGCCCTGAGTGTGGGAACCTACTGCCCTGAGTGTGGGAACCTACGCAGAGTGTTGTGAACATACTCTGAGCGAGTACTGTGAACCTACTGCCCTGAGTGTGGGAACCTACTGCCCTGAGTGTGGGAACCTACTGCCCTGAGTGTAGGAACCTACTGCCCTGAGTGTGGGAACCTACTTAGAGTGTTGTAAACATACTCTGAGCGAGTACTGTGAACCTACTGCCCTGAGTGTGGGAACCTACTGCCCTGAGTGTGGGAACCTACTGCCCAGAGTGTGGGAACCTACTGCCCTGAGTGTGGGAACCTACTCAGAGTGTTGTGAACATACTCTGAGCGAGTACTGTGAGCCTTCTGCCCTGAGTGTGGGAACCTACTGCCCTGAGTGTGGGAACCTACTGCCCTGAGTGTGGGAACCTACTGCCCTGAGTGTGGGAACCTACTGCCCTGAGTGTGGGAACCTACTCAGAGTGTTGTGAACATACTCTGAGCGAGTACTGTGAACCTACTGCCCTGAGTGTGGAAACCTACTGCCCTGAGTGTGGGAACCTACTGCCCTGAGTGTGGGAACCTACTGCCCTGAGTGTGGGAACCTACTCAGAGTGCTGTGAACATACTCTGAGCGAGTACTGTGAACCTACTGCCCTGAGTGTGGGAACCTATTGCCCTGAGTGTGGGAACCTACTGCCCTGAATGTGGGAACCTACTGCCCTGAGTGTGGGAACCTACTACCCTGAGTGTGGGAACCTACTGCCCTGAGTGTGGGAACCTACTGCCCTGAGTGTGGGAACCTACTGCCCTGAGTGTGGGAACCTACTGCCCTGAGTGTGGCAACCTACTGCCCTGAGTGAGGGAACCTACTGCCCTGAGTGTGGGACCCTACTGCCCTGAGAGTGGGAACCTACTGCCCTGAGTGTGGGAACCTACTCAGAGTGTTGTGAACATACTCTGAGCGAGTACTGTGAACCTACTGCCCTGAGTGTGGGAACCTACTGCACTGAGTGTGGGAACCTACTGCCCTGAGTGTGGGAACCTACTGGCCTGAGTGTGGGAACCTACTGCCCTGAGTGTGGGAACCTATTACCCTGAGTGTGGGAACCTACTGCCCTGAGTGTGGGAACCTACTGCCCTGAGTGCGGGAACCTACTGCCCTGAGTGTGGGAACCTACTGCCCTGAGTGTGGGAACCAACTCAGAGTGTTGTGAACATACTCTGAGCGAGTACTGTGAACCTACTGCCCTGAGTGTGTGAACCTACTTCCCTGAGTGTGGGAACCTACTGCCCTGAGTGTGGGAACCTACTGCCCTGAGTGTGGGAACCTACTGCCCTGAGTGTGGGAACCTACGCAGAGTGTTGTGAACATACTCTGAGCGAGTACTGTGAACCTACTGCCCTGAGTGTGGGAACCTACTGCCCTGAGTGTGGGAACCTACTGCCCTGAGTGTAGGAACCTACTGCCCTGAGTGTGGGAACC
This sequence comes from Cherax quadricarinatus, assembly GCF_038502225.1. Lineage (NCBI taxonomy): Eukaryota > Metazoa > Arthropoda > Malacostraca > Decapoda > Parastacidae > Cherax > Cherax quadricarinatus. Next base: position 5,506,276 of record NC_091310.1, on the reverse strand, counting down.
TACTTAGAGTGTTGTAAACATACTCTGAGCGAGTACTGTGAACCTACTGCCCTGAGTGTGGGAACCTACTGCCCTGAGTGTGGGAACCTACTGCCCAGAGTGTGGGAACCTACTGCCCTGAGTGTGGGAACCTACTCAGAGTGTTGTGAACATACTCTGAGCGAGTACTGTGAGCCTTCTGCCCTGAGTGTGGGAACCTACTGCCCTGAGTGTGGGAACCTACTGCCCTGAGTGTGGGAACCTACTGCCCTGAGTGTGGGAACCTACTGCCCTGAGTGTGGGAACCTACTGCCCTGAGTGTGGGAACCTACTCAGAGTGTTGTGAACATACTCTGAGCGAGTACTGTGAACCTACTGCCCTGAGTGTGGAAACCTACTGCCCTGAGTGTGGGAACCTACTGCCCTGAGTGTGGGAACCTACTGCCCTGAGTGTGGGAACCTACTGCCCTGAGTGTGGGAACCTACTGCCCTGAGTGTGGGAACCTACTCAGAGTGTTGTGAACATACTCTGAGCGAGTACTGTGAACCTACTGCCCTGAGTGTGGGAACCTACTGCCCTGAGTGTGGGAACCTACTGCCCTGAGTGTGGGAACCTACTGCCCTGAGTGTGGGAACCTACTGCCCTGAGTGTGGGAACCTACTGCCCTGAGTGTGGGAACCTACTGCCCTGAGTGTGGGAACCTACTGCCCTGAGTGTGGGAACCTACTCAGAGTGTTGTGAACATACTCTGAGCGAGTACTGTGAACCTACTGCCCTGAGTGTGGGAACCTACTGCCCTGAGTGTGGGAACCTACTGCCCTGAGTATGGGAACCTACTGGCCTGAGTGTGGGAACCTACTGCCCTGAGTGTGGGAACCTATTACCCTGAGTGTGGGAACCTACTGCCCTGAGTGTGGGAACCTACTGCCCTGAGTGCGGGAACCTACTGCCCTGAGTGTGGGAACCTACTGCCCTGAGTGTGGGAACCAACTCAGAGTGTTGTGAACATACTCTGAGCGAGTACTGTGAACCTACTGCCCTGAGTGTGGGAACCTACTGCCCTGAGTGTGGTAACCTACTGCCCTGAGTGTAGGAACCTACTGCCCTGAGTGTGGGAACCTACTTAGAGTGTTGTAAACATACTCTGAGCGAGTACTGTGAACCTACTGCCCTGAGTGTGGGAACCTACTGCCCTGAGTGTGGGAACCTACTGCCCTGAGTGTGGGAACCTACTGCCCTGAGTGTGGGAACCTACTCAGAGTGTTGTGAACATACTCTGAGCGAGTACTGTGAACCTACTGCCCTGAGTGTGGAAACCTACTGCCCTGAGTGTGGGAACCTACTGCCCTGAGTGTGGGAACCTACTGCCCTGAGTGTGGGAACCTACTCAGAGTGCTGTGAACATACTCTGAGCGAGTACTGTGAACCTACTGCCCTGAGTGTGGGAACCTATTGCCCTGAGTGTGGGAACCTACTGCCCTGAATGTGGGAACCTACTGCCCTGAGTGTGGGAACCTACTACCCTGAGTGTGGGAACCTACTGCCCTGAGTGTGGGAACCTACTGCCCTGAGTGTGGGAACCTACTGCCCTGAGTGTGGGAACCTACTGCCCTGAGTGTGGCAACCTACTGCCCTGAGTGTGGGAACCTACTGCCCTGAGTGTGGGAACCTACTGCCCTGAGTGTGGGAACCTACTGCCCTGAGTGTGGGAACCTACTCAGAGTGTTGTGAACATACTCTGAGCGAGTACTGTGAACCTACTGCCCTGAGTGTGGGAACCTACTGCACTGAGTGTGGGAACCTACTGCCCTGAGTGTGGGAACCTACTGGCCTGAGTGTGGGAACCTACTGCCCTGAGTGTGGGAACCTATTACCCTGAGTGTGGGAACCTACTGCCCTGAGTGTGGGAACCTACTGCCCTGAGTGCGGGAACCTACTGCCCTGAGTGTGGGAACCTACTGCCCTGAGTGTGGGAACCAACTCAGAGTGTTGTGAACATACTCTGAGCGAGTACTGTGAACCTACTGCCCTGAGTGTGTGAACCTACTTCCCTGAGTGTGGGAACCTACTGCCCTGAGTGTGGGAACCTACTGCCCTGAGTGTGGGAACCTACTGCCCTGAGTGTGGGAACCTACGCAGAGTGTTGTGAACATACTCTGAGCGAGTACTGTGAACCTACTGCCCTGAGTGTGGGAACCTACTGCCCTGAGTGTGGGAACCTACTGCCCTGAGTGTAGGAACCTACTGCCCTGAGTGTGGGAACCTACTTAGAGTGTTGTAAACATACTCTGAGCGAGTACTGTGAACCTACTGCCCTGAGTGTGGGAACCTACTGCCCTGAGTGTGGGAACCTACTGCCCAGAGTGTGGGAACCTACTGCCCTGAGTGTGGGAACCTACTCAGAGTGTTGTGAACATACTCTGAGCGAGTACTGTGAGCCTTCTGCCCTGAGTGTGGGAACCTACTGCCCTGAGTGTGGGAACCTACTGCCCTGAGTGTGGGAACCTACTGCCCTGAGTGTGGGAACCTACTGCCCTGAGTGTGGGAACCTACTGCCCTGAGTGTGGGAACCTACTCAGAGTGTTGTGAACATACTCTGAGCGAGTACTGTGAACCTACTGCCCTGAGTGTGGAAACCTACTGCCCTGAGTGTGGGAACCTACTGCCCTGAGTGTGGGAACCTACTGCCCTGAGTGTGGGAACCTACTGCCCTGAGTGTGGGAACCTACTGCCCTGAGTGTGGGAACCTACTCAGAGTGTTGTGAACATACTCTGAGCGAGTACTGTGAACCTACTGCCCTGAGTGTGGGAACCTACTGCCCTGAGTGTGGGAACCTACTGCCCTGAGTGTGGGAACCTACTGCCCTGAGTGTGGGAACCTACTGCCCTGAGTGTGGGAACCTACTGCCCTGAGTGTGGGAACCTACTGCCCTGAGTGTGGGAACCTACTGCCCTGAGTGTGGGAACCTACTCAGAGTGTTGTGAACATACTCTGAGCGAGTACTGTGAACCTACTGCCCTGAGTGTGGGAACCTACTGCCCTGAGTGTGGGAACCTACTGCCCTGAGTATGGGAACCTACTGGCCTGAGTGTGGGAACCTACTGCCCTGAGTGTGGGAACCTATTACCCTGAGTGTGGGAACCTACTGCCCTGAGTGTGGGAACCTACTGCCCTGAGTGCGGGAACCTACTGCCCTGAGTGTGGGAACCTACTGCCCTGAGTGTGGGAACCAACTCAGAGTGTTGTGAACATACTCTGAGCGAGTACTGTGAACCTACTGCCCTGAGTGTGGGAACCTACTGCCCTGAGTGTGGTAACCTACTGCCCTGAGTGTAGGAACCTACTGCCCTGAGTGTGGGAACCTACTTAGAGTGTTGTAAACATACTCTGAGCGAGTACTGTGAACCTACTGCCCTGAGTGTGGGAACCTACTGCCCTGAGTGTGGGAACCTACTGCCCTGAGTGTGGGAACCTACTGCCCTGAGTGTGGGAACCTACTGCCCTGAGTGTGGGAACCTACTGCCCTGAGTGTGGGAACCTACTGCCCTGAGTGTGGGAACCTACTGCCCTGAGTGTGGGAACCTACTCAGAGTGTTGTGAACATACTCTGAGCGAGTACTGTGAACCTACTGCCCTGAGTGTGGGAACCTACTGCCCTGAGTGTGGGAACCTACTGCCCTGAGTGTGGGAACCTACTGCCCTGAGTGTGGGAACCTACGCAGAGTGTTGTGAACATACTCTGAGCGAGTACTGTGAACCTACTGCCCTGAGTGTGGGAACCTACTGCCCTGAGTGTGGGAACCTACTGCCCTGAGTGTAGGAACCTACTGCCCTGAGTGTGGGAACCTACTTAGAGTGTTGTAAACATACTCTGAGCGAGTACTGTGAACCTACTGCCCTGAGTGTGGGAACCTACTGCCCTGAGTGTGGGAACCTACTGCCCAGAGTGTGGGAACCTACTGCCCTGAGTGTGGGAACCTACTCAGAGTGTTGTGAACATACTCTGAGCGAGTACTGTGAGCCTTCTGCCCTGAGTGTGGGAACCTACTGCCCTGAGTGTGGGAACCTACTGCCCTGAGTGTGGGAACCTACTGCCCTGAGTGTGGGAACCTACTGCCCTGAGTGTGGGAACCTACTCAGAGTGTTGTGAACATACTCTGAGCGAGTACTGTGAACCTACTGCCCTGAGTGTGGAAACCTACTGCCCTGAGTGTGGGAACCTACTGCCCTGAGTGTGGGAACCTACTGCCCTGAGTGTGGGAACCTACTCAGAGTGCTGTGAACATACTCTGAGCGAGTACTGTGAACCTACTGCTCTGAGTGTGGGAACCTACTGCCCTGAGTGGGGGAACCTACTGCGCTGAGTGTGGGAACCTACTACCATGAGTGTGGGAACCTACTGCCCTGAGTGTGGGAACCTACTGCCCTGAGTGTGGGAACCTACTGCCCCGAGTGTGGGAACCTACTGCCCTGAGTGTGGGAACCTACTGCCCTGAGTGTGGGAACCTACTACCCTGAGTGTGGGAACCTACTGCCCTGAGTGTGGGAACCTGCTGCCCTGAGTGTGGGAACCTACTGCCCTGAATGTGGGAACCTACTGCCCTGAGTGTGGGAACCTACACAGAGTGTTGTGAACATACTCTGAGCGAGTACTGGGAACCTACTGCCCTGAGTGTGTGAACCTACTGCCCTGAGTGTGGGAACCTACTGACCTCAGTGTGGGAACCTACTGCCCTGAGTGTGGGAACCTACTGGCCTGAGTGTGTGAACCTACTGCCATGAGTGTGGGAACCTACTGCCCTGAGTGTGTGAACCTACTGCCCTGAGTGTGGGAACCTACTGCCTTGAGTGTGGGAACCTACTGCCCTGAGTGTGGGAACCTACTGCCCTGAGTGTGGGAACCTACTGCCCTTAGTGTGGGAACCTGCTGCCCTGAGTGTGGGAACCTACTGCCCTGAGTGTGTGAACCTACTGCCATGAGTGTGGGAACCTACTGCCCTGAGTGTGGGAACCTACTGCCCTGAGTGTCGGGAACCTACTGCCCTGAGTGTGGGAACCTACTGCCCTGAGTGTGGGAACCTATTGCCCTGAGTGTGGGAACCTACACAGAGTGTTGTGAACATACTCTGAGCGAGTACTGTGAACCTACTGCCCTGAGTGTGGGAACCTACTGCCCTGAGTGTGGGAACCTACTGCGCTGAGTGTGGGAACCTACTACCATGAGTGTGGGAACCTACTGCCCTGAGTGTGGGAACCTACTGCCCTGAGTGTTTGAACCTACTGCTCTGAGTGTGGGAACCTACTGCCCCGAGTGTGGGAACCTACTGCCCTGAGTGTGGGAACCTACTGCCCTGAGTGTGGGAACCTACTACCCTGAGTGTGGGAACCTACTGCCCTGAGTGTGGGAACCTGCTGCCCTGAGTGTGGGAACCTACTGCCCTGAGTGTGGGAACCTACTGCCCTGAGTGTGGGAACCTACACAGAGTGTTGTGAACATACTCTGAGCGAGTACTGTGAACCTACTGCCCTGAGTGTGTGAACCTACTGCCCTGAGTGTGGGAACCTACTGCCCTGAGTGTGGGAACCTACTGCCCTGAGTGTGGGAACCTACTGCCCTGAGTGTGTGAACCTACTGCCATGAGTGTGGGAACCTACTGCCCTGAGTGTGTGAACCTACTGCCCTGAGTGTGGGAACCTACTGCCTTGAGTGTGGGAACCTACTTCCCTGAGTGTGGGAACCTACTGCCCTGAGTGTGGGAACCTACTGCCCTGAGTGTGGGAACCTGCTGCCCTGAGTGTGGGAACCTACTGCCCTGAGTGTGTGAACCTACTGCCATGAGTGTGGGAACCTACTGCCCTGAGTGTGGGAACCTACTGCCCTGAGTGTCGGGAACCTACTGCCCTGAGTGTGGGAACCTACTGCCCTGAGTGTGGGAACCTACTGCCCTGAGTGTGGGAACCTACTACTCTGAGTGTGGGAACCTACTACCCTGAGTGTATGAACCTACTGCCCTGAGTGTATGAACCTACTACCCTGAGTGTATGAACCTACTGCCCTGAGTGTATGAACCTACTGCCCTGAGTGTATGAACCTACTGCCCTGAGTGTATGAACCTACTGCCCTGAGTGTATGAACCTACTGCCCTGAGTGTATGAACCTACTGCCCTGAGTGTATGAACCTACTGCCCTGAGTGTATGAACCTCCTGCCCTGAGTGTATGAACCTCCTGCCCTGAGTGTATGAACCTACTGCCCTGAGTGTATGAACCTACTGCCCTGAGTGTATGAACCTACTGCCCTGAGTGTATGAACCTACTGCCCTGAGTGTATGAACCTACTGCCCTGAGTGTATGAACCTACTCAGAGTGTTGTGAACCTACTCTGAGTGTACTGTGAACCTACTGCCCTGAGTGTATGAACCTACTGCCCTGAGTGTGGGAACCTACTGCCTTGAGTGTGGGAACCTACTGCCCTGAGTGTATGAACCTACTGCCCTGAGTGTATGAACCTACTGCCCTGAGTGTATGAACCTCCTGCCCTGAGTGTATGAACCTACTGCCCTGAGTGTGTGAACCTTCTGCCATGAGTGCATGGGAACCTCCTGCCCTGAGTGTATGAACCTACTGCCCTGAGTGTATGAACCTACTGCCCTGAGTGTATGAACCTACTACCCTGAGTGCATGAACCTACTACCCTGAGTGAGTACTGTGAACCTACTGCCCTGAGTGTATGAACCTACTGCCCTGAGTGTATGAACCTACTACCCTGAGTGTATGAACCTACTACCCTGAGTGTATGAACCTACTACCCTGAGTGTATGAACCTACTGCCCTGAGTGTATGAACCTACTGCCCTGAGTGTATGAACCTACTGCCCTGAGTGTATGAACCTACTGCCCTGAGTGTATGAACCTCCTGCCCTGAGTGTATGAACCTACTACCCTGAGTGTATGAACCTACTGACCTGAGTGCATGAACCTACTACCTTGAGTGCATGAACCTCCTGCCCTGAGTGTATGAACCTACTACCCTGAGTGTATGAACCTCCTGCCCTGAGTGTATGAACCTACTACCCTGAGTGTATGAACCTACTACCCTGAGTGTATGAACCTACTACCCTGAGTGTATGAACCTACTGCCCTGAGTGTATGAACCTACTGCCCTGAGTGTATGAACCTACTACCCTGAGTGTATGAACCTACTACCCTGAGTGTATGAACCTACTACCCTGAGTGTATGAACCTACTACCCTGAGTGTATGAACCTACTACCCTGAGTGTATGAACCTACTACCCTGAGTGTATGAACCTACTGCCCTGAGTGTGGGAACCTACTGCCCTGAGTGTGTGTGACCCTACTGCCCTGTGTGTGGGAACCTACTGCCCTGAGTGTGGGAACCTACTGCCCTGAGTGTGTGAACCTACTACCCTGAGTGTATGAACCTACTGCGCTGAGTGTGGGAACCTACTGCCCAGAGTGTGGGAACCTACTGCCCTGAGTGTGGGAACCTACTGCCCTGAGTGTGTGAACCTACTGTCCTGAGTGTGGGAACCTACTGCCCTGAGTGTGGGAACCTACTGCCCTGAGTGTGGGAACCTACTGCCCTGAGTGTATGAACCTACTGAGTGTTGTGAACCTACTCCCTGAGTGTAGAACCTACTACCCTGAGTGTATGAACCTCCTGCCCTTAGTGCATGAACCTACTGCCCTGAGTGTGGGAACCTACTGCCCTGAGTGTATGAACCTACTGCCCTGAGTGTGAACCTACTGCCCTGAGTGTGTGAACCTAGTGCCCTGAGTGTGGGAACCTACTGCCCTGAGTGAGGGAACCTACTGCCCTGAGTGTGGGAACCTACTGCCCTGAGTGTGTGAACCTACTGCCCTGAGTGTGTGAACCTACTGCCCTGAGTGTGTGAACCTACTGCCCTGAGTGTGGGAACCTACTGCCCTGAGTGTGGGAACCTACTGCCCTGAGTGTGGGAACCTACTGCCCTGAGTGTGTGAACCTACTGCCCTGAGTGTGGGAACCTACTGCCCTGAGTGTGGGAACCTACTGCCCTGAGTGTGGGAACCTACTGCCCTGAGTGTGTGAACCTACTGCCCTGAGTGTGTGAACCTACTGCCCTGAGTGTGGGAACCTACTGCCCTGAGTGTGTGAACCTACTGCCCTGAGTGAGTACTGCCCTGAGTGTATGAACCTACTGCCCTGAGTGTGGGAACCTACTGCCCTGAGTGTATGAACCTACTGTGAGTGTGTGAACCTACTGCCCTGAGTGTGGGAACCTACTGCCCTGAGTGTGGGAAACTACTGCCCTGAGTGTGGGAACCTACTCAGAGGAAGTACTGTGAACCTACTGCCCTGAGTGTGGGAACCTACTGCCTTGAGTGTGGGAACCTACTGCCCTGATTGTGGGAACCTACTCAGAGGAAGTACTGTGAACCTACTGACTATACTAATGCATGGTAAGCTGACGTCAGGTTGGTCACGTGACTGAGGGAGACGTCAGTACCTGAACCACTAACTGCCACTTAAACTGGGTCACGTGACTGAGGGAGACGTCAGTACCTGAACCACTAACTGCCACTTAAACTGGGTCACGTGACTGAGGGAGACGTCAGTACCTGAACCACTAACTGCCACTTAAACTGGGTCACGTGACTGAGGGAGACGTCAGTACCTGAACCACTAACTGCCACTTAAACTGGGTCACGTGACTGAGGGAGACGTCAGTACCTGAACCACTAACTGCCACTTAAACTGGGTCACGTGACTGAGGGAGACGTCAGTACCTGAACCACTAACTGCCACTTAAACTGGGTCACGTGACTGAGGGAGACGTCAGTACCTGAACCACTAACTGCCACTTAAACTGGGTCACGTGACTGAGGGAGACGTCAGTACCTGAACCACTAACTGCCACTTAAACTGGGTCACGTGACTGAGGGAGACGTCAGTACCTGAACCACTAACTGCAACTTAAACTGGGTCACGTGACTGAGGGAGACGTCAGTACCTGAACCACTAACTGCAACTTAAACTGGGTCACGTGACTGAGGGAGACGTCAGTACCTGAACCACTAACTGCAACTTAAACTGGGTCACGTGACTGAGGGAGACGTCAGTACCTGAACCACTAACTGCCACTTAAACTGGGTCACGTGACTGAGGGAGACGTCAGTACCTGAACCACTAACTGCCACTTAAACTGGGTCACGTGACTGAGGGAGACGTCAGTACCTGAACCACTAACTGCAACTTAAACTGGGTCACGTGACTGAGGGAGACGTCAGTACCTGAACCACTAACTGCCACTTAAACTGGGTCACGTGACTGAGGGAGACGTCAGTACCTGAACCACTAACTGCCACTTAAACTGGGTCACGTGACTGAGGGAGACGTCAGTACCTGAACCACTAACTGCCACTTAAACTGGGTCACGTGACTGAGGGAGACGTCAGTACCTGAACCACTAACTGCCACTTAAACTGGGTCACGTGACTGAGGGAGACGTCAGTACCTGAACCACTAACTGCCACTTAAACTGGGACACGTGACTGAGGGAGACGTCAGTACCTGAACCACTAACTGCAACTTAAACTGGGTCACGTGACTGAGGGAGACGTCAGTACCTGAACCACTAACTGCCACTTAAACTGGGTCACGTGACTGAGGGAGACGTCAGTACCTGAACCACTAACTGCCACTTAAACTGGGTCACGTGACTGAGGGAGACGTCAGTACCTGAACCACTAACTGCCACTTAAACTGGGTCACGTGACTGAGGGAGACGTCAGTACCTGAACCACTAACTGCCACTTAAACTGGGTCACGTGACTGAGGGAGACGTCAGTACCTGAACCACTAACTGCCACTTAAACTGGGTCACGTGACTGAGGGAGACGTCAGTACCTGAACCACTAACTGCCACTTAAACTGGGTCACGTGACTGAGGGAGACGTCAGTACCTGAACCACTAACTGCCACTTAAACTGGGTCACGTGACTGAGGGAGACGTCAGTACCTGAACCACTAACTGCCACTTAAACTGGGTTACAAGGTATACTATAGTACAACTTAAAACTCAACAAATGAACAACGAACTCATACAAGTGATAAAAAAAAAATTTTGATCGATCGATCTGTATTCATGTGATCTACGGATTCTGAGGAAGGAATATATACAAAGAAAGAGTGTTTAACAGAAAGGCAGATTCGGTGCACTCAAATCTAGACTGTTAACTCTCAGAATGCGGAGAGAACATGAACACAAAAAAAAATTCTTGAATACTGATAAGTTGATACTGTAATTATTCATCTATACAGGTTATTTACATTTAACCCCAACTCTGCTAGGGTGAGATTGACATGCAGAATGGGTGTCATCTCTGGGAGGATCAAACTCTGTAGCATTGGCTAACTCATGCTGTATTTGAGGCAAATCTGAATTGGAAGTTACAAATGATATTTGAGGATTTCTCAATACCTGTCGTGTACGTAGGGAATAACGACATTCAGGTTGATCGTCTGACTGAGTATCAGAGGAAGAGAGTACAGGATCAGGAGGATTGTCAGAGTCTGTCACATTAGTCTGGGTTGGAACATCATTATCATCACATACTAACTTCATATGATCTAAATGCGATTCTTTATACTGACCAGTACTAATCTCTCTAACCTTATACTTATTACCAGTGATATGTTCAACTACTCGATAAGGACCAATAAACTTTTGATCAAGCTTTGGCATTGCAGACGTTTTGTTAAAGTTAATCAGCATAACTCTCGAACCTACTTTGATTTTGGATGGCTTTGCTCGAGTGTTTGCGACTCTTGTAAATTCAGCTGTTGATTTATGAAGTGTTTCACGGATTCTTCTAAAAACACTTTGAGCTAAGCTGGTACGAGTTGCTATGAAATCATCAGGGTTGTAATTTGTAATTTGTGGAGTGTCACCTATAGAAACATTGTAAGCAGAATTTATAGCACACTGCACATCAGGTATAACTTCATCCCAAGTTTCACTGTTGGGATTGATAGTGGCTCTCAAGACATCAAGTACTTTCTTATTGGTTCGTTCCGCTAACCCATTGCTGGCAGGATGATGAGGAACAATGGTGGATTTAGAGATCTTGTACAAGGTGCACAAATTTTCAAGAATTTCATTACAGAATTCACCTCCATTATCTGTTACTAGGGACTTAGGAGTGGTATGCCTGCAGATAATGCGTTCTTTAAACGCTTTAGCTACTGTCTCGGCAGTCTTATCTGCAATAGGAACTAACTCACAATATCTGGTGAAATGGTCTACCATAACACACAGATGTTTGTTACCTTGGAGGGAACATTGGAAATTAGTTAACAAATCTAGCGCAACTCTTTCCCACGGTTCGCTAGTAGTTGGATATACTTGGATTGGATTAGGACCATTAGCATTGCCTTTATGTTGCATGCAGACACTACATTTCTTAACATACTCAGAAATATCAGTTGCCATACGAGGCCAAAAGTATTTCAATCTGGCTTGTTTTACTGAACGATCCATACCAGGGTGTGCAACACCTGGTACATCGTGAACTAGCTGTAAGGCTACATTCACTAGTGACTGTGGAATTACTAACTGGTATACTCTTCTGCTAGGAGTACCCAACTCGGCTGTTCGATACAGTAATTCTTGGTTCATGACAAAGTCACTGATGGGTGCTGGTGGCTTCACAGTCAGAATAAGATCTTCCTGGAGCAGGAATCGAATCACACCAGACCACATGGGATCTGTTCGTTGAGCATTCTTTACATCTTCAGCACTAAATGGAGGGTCTGCAGTTACTATACTAACATGTCGCGATAAGGCATCTGCGAATACATTTGACTTGCCAGGTAAATGCTCAAAGGTGGGATTGAACTCTTGGATAGTCAAGGTCCATCTGGCTAACCTTCCAGTAGGTTGTTTGTTCTGGAATAAGGGTATCAGTGGAGCATGGTCTGTCAAGACATGAACAGAGTACTGATAAATAATGTCTCGGAAGTGCTTTAAAGACCATACTATTGCTAAAGCTTCTTGCTCAGTTACTGTATAATTACGTTCAGCCTTTGTAAGGACTCGGCTAGCAAATGCAACTGCGTTGTACTTGCCATCGGTCTTCTGAGCTAGTACGGCACCTATGCCAATTGAACTAGCATCAGTTGTCAGATAGAAGGGCTTAGAAAAATCTGGAAATTTCAAAATTGGAGCAGATGTTAGCTTTTCTTTGAGAGTTTGGAATGCTCTTTCTTGACGGAAGGTCCAAACAAAAGGAGCATCTTTCTTAAGCAACTCAGTTAGAGGAGCAGCTATGGAAGAAAAATTGGCGATGAAGGATCTATAAAAACCTGCTAAGCCCACAAAGGATCTTACGGCATCAGCAGTTTTGGGAGTTGGAAAATTTAGTACTGCAGTTACTTTACTTTGGTCAGTCGTAACCCCTCTAGGAGTGACTACGTGACCAAGAAACTTAATTTCTGATCTGAAAAATTGACATTTAGACAGTTTGATCTTTAAATTGGCTTCTTCAAGCTTACCAAGTACTACATCAAGTCTTTTCAAGTGTATCCACGTCTTTAGACATGACGATTACGTCATCTAAGTACACCATAAGTGCATTACCTATGAGACTTCTAAAGATATTAGTCATGAGCCTTGAGAACGTGATAGGGGAAGATCGTAATCCAAACGCCATACGGAGGAAGTGATAATGACCTGTAGGAGTGGAGAATGCAGTTAGCTCTTGGCTGTCCTCGTGAAGAGGGACTTGCCAAAACCCTTGTAACAAATCTAGGGTTGAAAAGACTTTGTTATCTCCGATATTACGTAAAAGATCACCCAGTACAGGGAGTGGAAAGCGATCTGGAATGGTTTTCGCGTTTAACTTCCTAAAGTCAATCACTGGGCGCCAAGTACCATCCTTCTTAGGTACTAGTATCAAGGGTGCATTCCAAGGGGAATTGCTAGGTGCAATAACTCCATCATCAAGCATTTGATTGATCAATTCTTCTGCGACAGCAACTTGTGAATGAGGCATTCTGTACGCAGGTATGTAGATAGGTCTAGTACCAGGTTCAAGTGGAATACGATGGGACAATAAGTTCGTTATACCCATCTTCTCACCTGGTAAAGCAATGGCTTTACGACGTTTGTTCAACAGAGTCAACAAACACTTGACTTCATCTGGGAAGTCAGTGGGAGCTAAGTCTTTCTCCTCAACTGGTGGAACAGATTGATCCAGTGAAGTGGATGAGGTCTCCCCGGCAGAAATAGCACCGACCCACTGGTCAGGTGACAACTCATCCTCTACCTGAACAGGGTAAGGATAGTGAACAAGGTCAACGAGATTGGTATTTGCTCTGAGGCGAACACTGTGACCAGAAGTGTTGGCCAGGTAGAAATGGATCTTACTATCTCTTACAACATGTAAGGATGGTTCAACAAATAGGCCTTTTACTTTGCAAGACTCACTGTCAACTAGGACGTTATCACCATCTGGAACACTAGGAACAACTACAGACACTCTAGTGAGAGCACTAGCCGCAACAGAGACGTCTTTCTGCAGACGGCATGTGACATCAACAAGAGATGGCATTACTAGTTGCAAGTAATTGTTTTCCGACAAGGCGTCCCCTGTGGAGAAACTACTACTCGAACTAGCAGGCATTGCAGGGATAGGTTGTGCACTCAAGGCAATCTGAGTGTCCTCGGACACTTGAGGCATCGGACTATCCTGCAAGTCTGATGGTATAGGTGGAACACTGATGGGAGTGACCGAATTACCAGTGCCTGACCGCTTGGGTACGCTACTGGAGAATGCATTAGCTTGTAAGGACTTAATCTGTACATCATACTCTGCAGCAGTATAACAGATTTCTGATCCAAGCTGGTAACCCCAGAATGGAACGATCAAGTCGTCAATTTGGGCATGCCATCGATAAGGGTCGAGCACAATGCGTAAGTCTCGCATGGAAGCAAATCCCAGTAGAAGGTCACCAGGGAAAGTAATCTGGTCGACAACAAGGAAGGAAACAGTGAAGTCTCTACCTTGGATAGAAAAGGTTAGGGAAGTCCGACCTCGGACACGCAGGTGAGAACCAGATACTCCACTAAGGGAGGACACATGAGTCGGTTCTACGAGAAGGACATGTCGTAACTGCTTATCCTTAAACAAACTAGACCTAATAATATTGACTTGCGCACCAGAGTCCATGAACAAATGAACGGGCGCATTATAAACAGATGCTTGCACTATAGGGCCTATGGTTGCATTGGAAGTTATGTGCAAACAAAAAGGTGGATTGTCATCAGAAAAGACTTGTTCTACTTCATCCCCAAAATCATCTATGTCAGAGACATGTGAAGCAACATCATCAGCAGGATTGTCATTCTCGAGACTGCTTAAGGCTTCAAAGGAATTGTGAACGGGGATGGTGTACTCATTATCACCTACTGTCACCATGGGACGGTTTGACTGGGGCGCTCGAATTCCCCCGAATTGGAAGAACGAGCCTGGTTCTGGTTAGTTTGAGAATTGGAAGAATGAGCCTGGTTCTGGTTATTTTGAGAACCACGATATCTGTTTGCTCTACGGGTTCTGCGGTTGGAACGGCCACGGAAAGACCTAGAGTACTGAAGGTTATAGAGAGCATTGCACTCAGATGTGTCATGTCCATGTATTCTATGATAAGTACAGTAGGAAAGATCTGGGTACTCATCATCAGTACGACGTCTCTTAGGGTAACTATCAGGACAATTAATTGCAATATGGCCACGGAAACCACAGTTGTAACAATTCCGCCGACTATGGTTACATGGTTACTGAATGTACTATGAATACTACGAGGTGTATAACGACTCTGTACACTGGTTCTTGGTGATCTCTGAGATGGTTGACGACCACGATTTGTCTCTGTGGTGCAAACAAGAGGTGGTGCAGACTGAGGCATATGTGTGACATTACTTTTGATACAAGGGAAAGTACCCTGGGGGCACAAGGAACGTACATGATTTAAGGCTGTAAGTGGTTCCATTGTCACAGTTGGAGGATGATCCTCATAAGCACACACAGAAGCAGGTGGCATTAGTTCTTTAATTGCTCCAAAAGCTGCCAATTTAGCAAACGATGCTGTGGATGGTTTATCCTCGTCAGGGACAAAAGATGATGATTGGACAGCATTGATAAAAGATGATAAAAGTTTGTCTAATCTAACAGCAAATGCACTCAACGATTCATTACTCATGGGTGTAGCATTCACTAGTTCCCTAAGAACGACATATGGATCAGCTGTTTTTACTGGGACAAGGAAAGAATGAATCAGTTCCTCATATTGTGACCACTTAGTAAGATTCCTGAAGTCTCGCATATCAAGGAGATCAACAACGTGAACAGCAGCAGGGGATCGATAAAGAGCTTCTTTAGCAAGTCTGATAAGACTTTCCTCTGAAGGAGGACCTTCAACTAGAGCACTAGCACGAGAACGAATGGCTGCAAACCATGCTTCAAGACTATGTACATGGCCATTGAATAAAGGTAACGCATCAAGGGAATCACGAGTATAACTATAGTATCTCGGTATCTGGGTCGGTCTGTCAGTCGCTAAGAAACTGTGAGGACTGATGACAGGGGCAACAGTAGCCTGAGAGGTCGGAGTGTCGACATTCACTAAAGTATCACTTGACGGTATGTGAGACATAATGGCAAAGTAGCACGAGAATAAATAAGGCAAAAATAATGAACAATAAAAATGATATAAAATGCTAGAATTGAAATAAAAGATATACAACTAATTCTGCAGAAGTAATAAAAAAAAATGTCTAAGATACACTGCAAGAGGAAGGACAACTCAAGGTCAAGAAAAAATTTACATTGAAATATACAAGTAAAAATATTACTGGAGACTGAATTAAATGCAAAATGAGCTGTCTTTACTCTTGCTAATAAAGAAATTAATTAATTAAATTTTAAATCAAAGTAAAAGTATAAAATAAAATTATTAAATTGTTAACTGGGAAATTTAAGTATTTTCTAAGAATGCATAGACAAAATTAAAATATAAATCATAAAAATATTAATAAAAGAAAATAATTCACTGCAGAACAAGTGCAACAAAATAATTCACTGCAGAACAAGTGCAACAAAATAATTCACTGCAGAACAAGTGCAACAAAATAATTCACTGCAGAACAAGTGCAACAAAATAATTCACTGCAGAACAAGTGCAACAAAATAATTCACTGCAGAACAAGTGCAACAAAATAAAGTGTAGAAATAATCACTGCAGTAATAAAGTGTCACTGGGAAAACTCAGGTTAAATAATGAAATTAAAATATGAAGAAAAAAAAATAAACTGATTGAACACTTTAACTCTTAATTGTAAATTAGACAAAACAATTTAATCAAGCAGAGTAAAGAAAACACTTTACGTTAAAAGTAATTAAAATTTCATCAAGAGTGAATTTGTTCAAAGAAATATAAAAATATGAATAAAATAAAACAAAGGAACAAAACGGGTAGGTTAACACTTACAGTGGCGGGGCACACTTCATTATTATAATATATTCTTACAACAAAATCCTGCTGTGACTGATACGACAATACAACAAAATCTTGCTGTGACTGATGCGACAAAAATTTGCTGGCAAAAATAATGGTACACAATCTGCGAAAAAATTAGAGGAATGAGACACTGCTGGCATACGAAAAAAAGACACACATAGAAATAAATGGATAATTTGGTATACTGGGGTGAATATCACTGCATGAAATACAATGACAATTACAGGAGAATACAACGCTGAAAGAATACAATAAAAAAATTGAATCACTTCACACAGAGTGACTGACTGGTACACTACACAATAATACTTACTACAGACAGGAGTAGCATAAAGAAAAAAAAACACAGATAAAAAAAAAATATAAGATAAGTGAAAGCACTGAAAAATATTATAAAAATAATGAGTCAAAGAAATACTGCGTTTACACTGAAAACACAAGGTTTAGAGTACACAAGCAATTTACTATAAATGTCTCACACACGCAAATGTCTTTAAATGCTAGAAAAATGACTCTAAATTATCACTGAAGTCTGTAGTAGTCGGGTGATTACTGGTGATGAGGGTAGGTCTTAGGTTGTCCTGCGCGGTGACTGACGCCTCCTACACCCACTGTTGTTGGAAGAAATGTGCTCACTCGGTGAACTCCCATAATTGGATTTTATCGTTAGCGCTCACTTACAATCTCTTGACCAATTATGTGAGCCAAAACAGTAGTAGGACCCGGTACAAGGGTGCAAACAACCACAGGTAGATGAGGTGGGTGTCTGGTGGTGGGTGGATAGTGTGTGGAGGGAGAGAGTATGGTGGGTGAGACTCTCGCTGGGGCACTGCCGCACACCCCACTCTACCCACGAAGGTGGCTTGATAAGCCACTATGCCACAGGAATGGTGAAAACCACTCTTAGCATCCAACAGGGAGCACAAAGCGATATAGACAATACTTCAGAGGAACTTGGCTTACTTCTTACTGCGTGGCTTACTTCTCTCTCTCAGCTGGGTTAGAAGCTGGGTTGGCTGACTGGCTTACCCCACGAGAATGGCTGACTGGAAGACGTGTAACGATGCACAAAGCACGGAGGAGCAGTTGGATGACAGGAGACAGGCTGGATGATAGGCTGACTGGCGTTCACTTCCACAGTCTGGCTTACTGACTGGCTTAATTGCAAAATCCGGGTCAACCCCTCGGAGATTGAAGCAATTAGCACACGAACTAAGCCAGGAAGCTTGAAACGGCTGCAACAGGCTCGCAGGCTGGAGGTGGTGAGTGAGAGTAGTGCTGGTGGGTGACGGTTCACCTTTGACCCTGCCGCTACTCACAAACAGCCTTCTAACGTCTTGAATTACCCTTAAAAACGTAAATCCACGCTCCACACCGGTGCCACCATTTATCATGTGGGAGTTCGACACGTGGATTAGGTAAGAAATACTCACGTAGGCTGGTAGTACATATAATTACAGATAATGTGTGTAACGCCCTTGCAGCCGTACCTATCTCCTTGCTCACACTCGTAACACTGACTGACTGGCCGCCCGTACCCATATGTGAGAGGGTCTTTGAATAATGTCAGGTCAGCTCAATATGAATAGACAGTGACTCAGGCAGAGACGGTTGGTCGTGAGTCAACTGGCACAGTGGTTACTGGTAACTGGTTACTACTACTGAGACTACCCGTAACAACGGGCATGGACCTACCCGTAACAACGGGCATGGACCTACCCGTAACAACGGGCATGGACCTACCCGTAACAACGGGCATGGACCTACCCGTAACAACGGGCATGGACCTACCCGTAACAACGGGCATGGACCTACCCGTAACAACGGGCATGGACCTACCCGTAACAACATGAAAGTACATAAGAATTAACTAATTTCATTTGAGAAGCATTTAACTTTTCAAAAATTGTTGAACACCTGTTGTCTATGTTCCCCATCAGTAAAATGGGTACCTGGGTGTTAGTCGACTGGTGTGGGTCGCATTCTGGGTGCTAGTCGACTGGTGTGGGTCGCATCCTGGGTGCTATTCGACTAGTGTGGGTCGCATCCTGGGTGTTAGTCGACTGGTGTGGGTCGCATCCTGGGTGCTAGTCGACTGGTGTGGGTCGCATCCTGGGTGCTAGTCGACTGGTGTGGGTCGCATCCTGGGTGCTAGTCGACTGGTGTGGGTCGCATCCTGGGTGCTAGTCGACTGGTGTGGGTCGCATCCTGGGTGCTATTCGACTGGTGTGGGTCGCATCCTGGGTGCTAGTCGACTGGTGTGGGTCGCATCCTGGGTGCTAGTCGACTGGTGTGGGTCGCATCCTGGGTGCTAGTCGACTGGTGTGGGTCGCATCCTGGGTGCTAGTCGACTGGTGTGGGTCGCATCCTGGGTGCTAGTCGACTGGTGTGGGTCGCATCCTGGGTGCTAGTCGACTGGTGTGGGTCGCATCCTGGGTGCTAGTCGACTGGTGTGGGTCGCATCCTGGGTGCTAGTCGACTGGTGTGGGTCGCATCCTGGGACACTGACCTAATTTTAGCCCATAAAATACGTGCTAAAGGAATAACTGGGAAAGTGGGGAGATGGATCTTCAACTTCCTAACAAATCGAACACAATGAGTAGTGGTCAACAGTGTTAAATCGGAGGCTGCCATAGTGAAGAGCTCTGTTGCACAAGGCACAGTACTCGCCCCCATCTTATTCCTTATCCTCATATCAGACATAGACAGAGATATACACCACAGCACCGTATCATCCTTTGCGGATGATACTAGGATCTGCATGAGGCTGTCATCTGCTGAGGACGCGGTTAACCTCCAAGAAGATATAAACAAAGTTTTCCAGTGGGCAACGGTAAACAATATGATGTTCAATGAGGACAAATTCCAACTACTCCGTTATGGAAAACTGGAGGAGATAATAGCTAGAACAGAGTATACTACTGACTCCGGCCATACAATAGAGCGAAAAAATAATGTAAGGGACCTGGGAGTAGTAATGTCTGAGGATCTCACTTTCAAGGATCACAACAGTGCCACGATCGCAAGTGCAAAGAAAATGATAGGATGGATAATGAGAACTTTCAAAACGAGAGATGCCAAGCCAATGATGATCCTTTTCAAATCACTTGTTCTCTCTAGGCTGGAATAATGCTGTACATTAACATCTCCATTCAAAGCAGGTGAAATCGCAGATCTAGAGAGTGTACAGAGATCCTTTACTGCACGTCTAAGTTCTGTCAAGCACCTTAACTACTGGGAACGCTTGGAAGCACTTGACTTGTACTCGTTGGAACGCAGGAGGGAGAGATATATTATAATCTACACTTGGAAAATCTTGGAAGGAATGGTCCCAAATCTGCACACAGAAATCACTCCCTACGAAAGTAAAAGACTGGGCAGGCGATGCAAAATGCCCCCAATAAAAAGTAGGGGCGCCATTGGTACACTAAGGGAAAACACCACAAGTGTCCGGGGCCCAAACCTGTTCAACAGCCTCCCATCAAGCATTAGGGGAATTGCCAATAAACCCCTGGCTGCCTTCAAGAGAGTGCTGGACAGATACCTAAAGTCAGTGCCGGATCAGCCGGGCTGTGGCTCGTACGTTGGACTGCGTGCGGCCAGTAGTAACAGCCTAGTTGATCATGCCCTGATCCATCGGGAGGCCTGGTCATGGACCGGGCCGCGGGGGCGTTGATCCCCGGAATAACCTCCAGGTAACCAGGTAACAGTGAATTATCGGTCAAAGAAGTCCAGTCAGTTTGACTGAAGTTAAAATCCCCCACTATTCCCCCAAAGTTTCGTCTCTAAGAAGTCTCCCTCTATTTTACACCTAAAATTAGTGTTTCTTGACTTTCTAGAAATTCTACTCAAACAGATTCCATTACTAATCCATTAGCTTTTATACATTTTTTAAGCAACATTTCATATTTTCTCATACACTGTGGCATACAAAGAGTACATCACCTTTATTCGGCGTATGTACACACACTCACATAGGCTACCTCTCAACCAGCAAACCAGGTGCTAAGGGTTTAACAGAAGGGAGCCTCATCATTAAATCAGTACCTTCGTTCAGCCAATCATATTGTGGGTCTGACAATTGCGAAGGTGATGTGGTAGCACTTACAGTTCACTCTTGCCAGATTCACCCAGCCACTGTTTGAACACGGTTGTCCTCTCTGTCTTTAGGCTGTTGTCTTGCCTCTTGACTTACCGTGTTGTACACTTATATTTCTAAATTTACTTGGTGAAGTAAAATATAATTAAAGTCTACTGCAGTGCTTATTTCGCTCCTAGCTCCCATTATGGCCAGGTTAACAGGCCTTGATTACCTGAAACCATAATATGGGAAGCCTGTCCAGGAGCAAGAGCAGGAGCTGGAGCTGGACTTAGTGCAAGGGCTGGACTTAGAGCTGAAGTTGGAGCAGGAGCTAATCTTTGTATCATTTAGGTAACTTACTATCTGGCATTGCATCTGCTTGGCCAACACTTCCAATTATTGAGTGTGAACTTTGCATTCGCTTCACTATTGTCAGCCTTACTATTGTGTGTGAGTATTCTGCAGTTGGCTTTGCTTTTGCATGTCAGCCTTGCTACTGTGTGTGTGGATTCTGCAGTCGTACTGTGCATAGCTGCTTGAGCGTGTATTGCAAACATTATGTTATGTTGGAGTTAATGCTACCTATGCGAGTCCGACGATTGGTGTCCGAGTTCACTTTATTAAACCTGCCTAAGCTTTCTCTACAGCGTTGTTGTCGAATTGCTCGTTCTAATGGTATTGAATATCAAAATACTCTTACTGCTGCACAGTTTCGTGACATTATTCATACAAAGTTGAAAGCTGAGGCAGCCATGGAAGATAGGATTGACGTTTCTCCCTCTGCAGGAGTGGTTAGTCGCAGATCTCTACATAGATTCTTGCAGAATAATGGGAGACGCAACACCTGAACTCTCAAACCAGCAGTCTCGTGAAACAACAGGTGTCTCAGGGTTATCTAAAGGCAAGTCCACTTCATTGGCACTCGAGTTAGCAAAAATCAATCTTGAGCAGACCAAAGAACAGCGAGCATAAGCTAAGGAAGAGCTTGATGGAGATGTGGAGAGAAGGCAGTTCATACAAGTTGTAAATGACTTTAGTTTGCAAAAGGCTGTACAGCTAGTCTCTCGTTTTGTTGAAGCCGAACCTGAACAGTTTTTCGAGGCATTTGAAAACTAGGCTCGATCTTTAAGGTGACCTGAAGTGCACTGGGCAGCATTGTTGTTTGGTAAGGCACAGGAGTTTAGATCTGTGTTGAATGACCATCATTTTGGCAACTATCGGGTGGTGAAAACTACGGTCTTGGGGGTTTATCAGTGTATTCCTGCCAAGTACAGAAAGGAGTTCAAATTAAGCAGACGACAGCTGGGTCAGTCTTATGTCGACTTTGTAAGACAGCAGACCGAAGTCTGCTGTCTGACAAAGGTTCGCAACTTCCTTCAAGATCATTCGTTGGCTACTGCATTGGAAGCAGCCAGTTTGGCTGTACTTTTGAAACTAACCGCTTCTTGTCCGAGCGGTCATACCTTTCTCCTCAGCAACCTGGCATGAGCAGAGATCGACAGAGAAGAGTTCCTGAGTGGAGGACGAAGTACCAGGATGTAGGTGAATGATGACGGCAGCCAATAAATCACATGGCGAGCCATATTACTCAACTTATAGTCAATCTGGTGAGTGATGTTATACCATTCAATATGGTGAGCCCCGACGTTAGTATCCAGAGTGGCGTAAGCCACAACATCAGCAAGGACGCAAGGTTAAAGGGGAATCGTGTTTTCTTTGACATAAGCCTGGCCATTTACGACACAATTGTCCACTTAAACTCCAACCAGTAGGGTCAGTTACTAATATTCCTATGGAAATAACCCAGAAAGAGGTAGAATGCGGGATGGTACTTGTCATATCTCTCTTCAGGACAAATCAAAGAAAATGGAAGTACGAACATTTAGAGATACTGGGGCGTATTGCTCTTTAATACGAGAGGGAGTACTTCCCCTCTCGGTACAAACTTCATTATCCTCCTCACTTCTTTTAGAAGCATTTGGAGGAGCAGCATTTTCTGTCCTTTTACATAAAATATACGTGCAGAGTACATATTACACTGGATATTTGACTGTAGGTGTTTCTGACAGATTTCCTCTGAAACATGCCGTGTTATTACTGGGTAATAACATTAATTCTACTAAGTGTACTGGACCCGATAGTTGCCAAATTCTTCTCCGATGTTGGGCATAACTCTGGCAAAATCCCAAGGAATATCTGATGAGAATGTTAACCTATGCTTGGACGACTCTGATCTCGGAATCGCCAATTTGTTTCACAAGGAAAACTGGCCAGGGCCTCGTAAATTTAATGAACAGACCCAGATCAAGCCTTCCTGTTCCAGGGTTGCAGGATTGTCAGATGTCTCTGTTTCCAGGCCTGAGGAACTGTCCTTTCAGAAAGAACAGCATAAAGACCCTTATATTCATATTCATATGGTTTATTTGGACATGATATATAGTTGTACAAGGAATTATAGTAGTTGGGTGTACATGACAAAAGCCCCTTGTATGCAGAGCATTATGGGCAGGCTTAAAATTAACTTAAAATTAACAAGCAATGAAAGGTTCAGTGGTAAAAATTACCGTAAACAATTTACAATAAGAAGTACAATTGAGTTTTTGAAACAATGAAATTTGAACATTTCGATATTGAAGCATTATAATTGTACAAATTTGTCGCATTACAATGTATAACAAACAAGATGATCAATTTACTGTATGTTGTTTTGAAGTTTTAATTAAGATTTAAGTAACTGGGAGAATTATTGGTAATGTTAAATATTGAGAGTTGAATATTTAGTCCTGGGCGAGTAAGTGGTTTTTTTTTAGAAGTCTTAAATTGATTTTCAGGCCTGATTATTTTAGTATGTTCTGGTAATGAATTCCAGATTTTGGGGCCCTTTATGTACATAGAGTTGTTACACAGTGTAATGTGGACATAGGGTACATCAAAAAGAGATCTGTGGCTTGTGTTTTGATCGTGTGTCCTGTTAAGGTTGAGTGGAGGGTTTATGTTTGCGTGTATTGTTCTATGTATGTAGTAGGCACTTGAATACGTGTGGATGCTCTTTATGGTGAGCAAATTTAGATTTTTGAATAGAGGTTGAGTATGCTGTCACGAGTGGGAATTTGTTATCATTCTGATTGCAGCCTTTTGCTGGGTTATTAGTGGCCTTATGTGATTTAATGTTGTTGATCCCTATGCACAAATTCCATATGTGAGATAAGGGTAGATGAGTGAGTGATACAGTGCAAGGAGAGCTGATTGTGGAACATAGTACTGTATCTTAGATAGTATGCCTACTGTCTTAGAGATTTTCTTGGAAATTTGTTGTATATGTGTCTGGAATTTGAGGCTACTGTCTAGGTGGATTCCTAGGAATTTTCCCTCTGTGAGTCTTGTAATGGGTGATCCATTTAGTGTTATATTAAGTGGAACATTTGCAGCTCTGTTTCCAAACTGAATGAAATAGGTTTTGTCAGTATTTAGGGTAAGTTTATTCGTCATCATTCAGGTAGATATTTTCTGCAATTCAGCATTGACAGTATTGGCGAGTATGGCTGGGTTTCGGTGTGAGAAGACGTATATAGTGTCATCTGCAATTAATATGGGTTTGAGTAGCTGTGATGCATTCAGTAGGTCATTGATGTAGATGAGAAAGAGTGGTCCTAGGACACTTCCTTGTGGGACTCTTATTGCGTACACGTATTGGCTTCTGTTACTAAGGCATGACTTTAGGTAGTTGAGGGAGTGGCCTCTTATACCATAGTGTGCTAATTTAGTGTGCAGCAATTCATGGTCGACTGTATCAAAAGATTTATGTAAGTCAATGAAAATTTCCATTGGGACTTCTTTCTTCCCGAGAGTGGTATATATTAGATCTAGTATGTGTATAATAGCATCATTTGTGCTTTTATTATTCCTGAATCCAAACTGACAGGTGTTTAGTATGTTGAGATGAGGTAGGAATAGATCCGTCTATGAATTAATTTTTCAAAGATTTTAGAGAGTAGTGGTATGTTAGAAATTGGTCTATAGTTATTCAAGTCGGCTTGATCACCTCCTATGTGGATCGGGTAACTCTGGCTATTTTGAGAATTGTTGGGAAGATGGTGGATTCAATGGATTTGTTAAAGAGTGTTTGAATAATTGGTGACAGTTCTTGTGAAGCTTTTTTGTACATAAAAGTAGGCAAGTTGTTTATGTCTCCTGCCTTGTTCTTAAGGGTGTTGATGATGAGCGAGGCCTCTGTTGGGTTGGTTGGAGCTAGGAATAGTGTATGTGGGTAGGTGCCCGTGAGGTAGTCTGATGGACGGGTGTTTGAGCTTGGGATTTTGTTTGCTAGATTCTTTCCTATGGAGGAGAAGAAAACATTGACTCTGTTGTTTCAGTTGGTGGGAGTTGGGGTTTGTCTGATTTTGTCAATTTGATTGTTTTGTTTTTGGATATCCTTTTAGTTCCTAGAATTTCAGATAGGGTTTTCCAGATCTTTTTTATATCACCTTTGATGTTTTGTAATCTGTTTTCTTAATACAATTTTTTTAGACCTTCTTATCAGGCTGGTAAGGGCTGACGAGTAACGTTTAGACTGGTCTCTAGTTATTTGACCCATTCCATACTTGTTTTTCATATTTGTGCTTTGTGTTAATGGATTTGAGGATGATGGGTGTTAACCAGGGACTATTTAGTCTCTTTGCTGTGAGCTGTTTAGATTTTTCAGGGCAATACTTGTTACAGAGGTAGTGGGTTCTTTTTATAAAATTATTAATACATTCATTAGTGTCTGTATATGTTTCAAGCTCATTATGCTTGTCGACATTATTCATAGCTGCTATAAAGTTATTTACAGCTGTTTCGTTATGCAATCTGAAGGTAACTTTAGTAGTGTCTTGTGGCAGTTTACCTAGGTTGGTTATGAGAAAGGTTGGGTAGTGGTCTGTGGTGATGTCTGTGATTATACCTGATTTTAAAGGGGATATGATGTTAGTCCAGATGTGGTCTAATAAAGAGATACTATACTGGGAGATTCTTGTAGGTTTGGATATTGTTGCTAGTAACAAGCAGTTGCTCATAGTGTTTGTGAATTCAGTTACTTGTGGGTCCTGGTCATGTAGTAGATTTATACTGAAATCTCCTGTTAGTAGTAGGTGGTCTTTGTTCATATGTGCATCAGTTATCAAATTCCCTAATTTTTCACTAAAGTGGTAAATCTTTGACTGTGATACTCTGTGGATGTTTATGACTGTGAGAGGGGTTTTGCAGGTCTTTTGATTTAAATTTAGCTATAATATATTCACCATGCTCATCCCATGTGCAAGAATTATTGATACAGTCAAGTTGACTTAACTAGTATATAGCTGTTCTACCCCTTTGCTGGTCTGTCCTACAGTTGTGTATAGCTGTATATCCAGGAATATCATAGACATCTGTAGTGTCAGGCTTTAGCCAAGTTTCTGTGAGTGTGATAATTGATATATTGTAATTAAGGGAATTGTGTAATGCTGTGAGGTCAACGTGATGTTTGCTCAAGGATCTGACATTGCAATTAAAGAGAGTTATATTATTGTTAGCTCTGAGTAATGTCTTAGTTTGGTCTGCTGTATAATAATTACAGTTGCTGTTTAATTCATGTAAGTCATTTAATAAAATTTTAAAATCTGGATCAATGTTTGTAATCATAAGAATGAGTGACTCTACAACTAAGTTTTGATAAGTATTGTGTTGAACTTAATAATTAAGATACTTAACTAATTTATCTTACTAGCTAAAGGACTGTTACACAAGCTTCTTGAAAAAACAAATACAGAATTACAGTTTACTCTTTATAAGGTACAGATATGATGAATTAATATTGAACTGTTATAATTTTAGGGTTTGAAAAAGTTTTAGATTTTGAATAGATGTTTACTGAACACAATACAATGAAATAAGGGAAATAGAAGTTTATAATGCTAGATTACATACCTGGAGAGAGTTCCGGGGGTCAACGCCCCCGCGGCCCGGTCTGTGACACAAAGATTATAATTCTTATTATAGCACAAGTTTGACGGGTGGTAGGTAAGCCGGTGTTGTCCTGGGCGGTGATGAGAGGTGTGGTAGGTAAGCCGGTGTTGTCCTGGGCGGTGATGAGAGGTGTGGTAGGTAAGCCGGTGTTGTCCTGGGCGGTGGTGAGAGGGGTGGTAGGTAAGCCGGTGTTGTCCTGGGCGGTGGTGAGAGGGGTGGTAGGTAA
This sequence comes from Cherax quadricarinatus, assembly GCF_038502225.1. NCBI lineage: Eukaryota > Metazoa > Arthropoda > Malacostraca > Decapoda > Parastacidae > Cherax > Cherax quadricarinatus. Next base: position 5,479,425 of record NC_091310.1, on the reverse strand, counting down.
GCCGGTGTTGTCCTGGGCGGTGATGAGAGGTGTGGTAGGTAAGCCGGTGTTGTCCTGGGCGGTGATGAGAGGGGTGGTAGGTACGCCGTTGTTGTCCTGGGCGGTGGTGAGAGGGGTGGTAGTTAAGCCGGTGTTGTCCTGGGCGGTGATGAGAGGGGTGGTAGGTAAGCCGGTGTTGTCCTGGGCGGTGATGAGAGGGGTGGTAGGTGAGCCGGTGTTGTCCTGGGCGGTGGGGAGAGGGGTGTTAGGTGAGCCGGTGTTGTCCTGGGCGGTGATGAGAGGGGTGGTAGGTGAGCCGGTGTTGTCCTGGGCGGTGGTGAGAGGGGTGGTAGGTAAGCCGGTGTTGTCCTGGGCGGTGGTGAGAGGGGTGTTAGGTGAGCCGGTGTTGTCCTGGGCGGTGATGAGAGGGGTGGTAGGTGAGCCGGTGTTGTCCTGGGCGGTGATGACAGGGGTGGTAGGTGAGCCGGTGTTGTCCTGGGCGGTGATGACAGGGGTGGTAGGTGAGCCGGTGTTGTCCTGGGCGGTGGTGAGAGGGGTGTTAGGTGAGCCGGTGTTGTCCTGGGCGGTGATGAGAGGGGTGGTAGGTGAGCCGGTGTTGTCCTGGGCGGTGGTGAGAGGGGTGGTAGGTAAGCCGGTGTTGTCCTGGGCGGTGGTGAGAGGGGTGTTAGGTGAGCCGGTGTTGTCCTGGGCGGTGATGAGAGGGGTGGTAGGTGAGCCGGTGTTGTCCTGGGTGGTGTTAAGAGGGGTGGTAGGTAAGCCGGTGTTGTCCTGGGCGGTGATGAGAGGGGTGGTAGGTAAGCCGGTGTTGTCCTGGGCGGTGATGAGAGGGGTGGTAGGTAAGCCGGTGTTGTCCTGGGCGGTGATGAGAGGGGTGGTAGGTGAGCCGGTGTTGTCCTGGGCGGTGATGAGAGGGATGATAGGTGAGCCGGTGTTGTTCTGGGCGGTGATGATTGGGGTGGTAGGTGAGCCTGTGTTGTCCTGGGCGGTGATGAGAGGGGTGGTAGGTGAGCCTGTGTTGTCCTGGGCGGTGATGAGAGGGGTGGTAGGTGAGCCTGTGTTGTCCTGGGCGGTGATGAGAGGGGTGGTAGGCGAGCCGGTGTTGTCCTGGACGGTGATGAGAGGGGTGGTAGGTGAGCCGGTGTTGTCCTGGGCTGTGATGAGAGGGGTGGTAGGTGAGCCTGTGTTGTCCTGGGCGTTGATGAGAGGGGTGGTAGGTGAGCCGGTGTTGTCCTGGGCGGTGATGAGAGGGGTGGTAGGTGAGCCGGTGTTGTCCTGGGCGGTGATGAGAGGGGTGGTAGGTGAGCCGGTGTTGTCCTGGGCGGTGGTGAGAGGGGTGGTAGGTGAGCCGGTGTTGTCCTGGGAGGTGGTGAGAGGGGTGGTAGGTGAGCCTGTGTTGTCCTGGGCGGTGATGAGAGGGGTGGTAGGTGAGCCGGTGTTGTCCTGGGCGGTGGTGAGAGGGGTGGTAGGTGAGCCGGTGTTGTCCTGGGCGGTGGTGAGAGGGGTGTTAGGTGAGCCTGTGTCGTCCTGGGCGGTGGTGAGAGGGGTGGTAGGTGAGCCTGTGTTGTCCTGGGCGGTGATGAGAGGGGTGGTAGGTGAGTCGGTGTTGTCCTGGGCGGTGGTGAGAGGGGTGGTAGGTGAGCCGGTGTTGTCCTGGGCGGTGGTGAGAGGGGTGGTAGGTGAGCCGGTGTTGTCCTGGGCGGTGGTGAGAGGGGTGGTAGGTGAGCCGGTGTTGTCCTGGGCGGTGGTGAGAGGGGTGGTAGGTGAGCCGGTGTTGTCCTGGGCGGTGGTGAGAGGGGTGGTAGGTGAGCCGGTGTTGTCATGGGCGGTGGTGAGAGGGGTGGTAGGTGAGCCGGTGTTGTCCTGGGCGGTGGTGAGAGGGGTGGTAGGTGAGCCGGTGTTGTCCTGGGCGGTGGTGAGAGGGGTGGTAGGTGAGCCGGTGTTGTCCTGGGCGGTGGTGAGAGGGGTGGTAGGTGAGCCGGAGTTGTCCTGGGCGGTGGTGAGAGGGGTGGTAGGTAAGCCGGTGTTGTCCTGGGCGGTGGTGAGAGGGGTGGTAGGTAAGCCGGTGTTGTCCTGGGCGGTGGTGAGAGGGGTGGTAGGTGAGCCGGTGTTGTCCTGGGCGGTGGTGAGAGGGGTGGTAGGTAAGCCGGTGTTGTCCTGGGCGGTGGTGAGAGGGGTGGTAGGTGAGCCGGTGTTGTCCTGGGCGGTGGTGAGAGGGGTGGTAGGTAAGCCGGTGTTGTCCTGGGCGGTGGTGAGAGGGGTGGTAGGTGAGCCGGTGTTGTCCTGGGCGGTGGTGAGAGGGGTGGTAGGTAAGCCGGTGTTGTCCTGGGCGGTGGTGAGAGGGGTGGTAGGTGAGCCTGTATTTTCCTGGGCGGTGGTGAGAGGGGTGGTAGGTGAGCCGGTGTTGTCCTGGGCGGTGGTGAGAGGGGTGGTAGGTGAGCCGGTGTTGTTCTGGGCGGTGGTGAGAGGGGTGGTAGGTAAGCCGGTGTTGTCCTGGGCGGTGGTGAGAGGGGTGGTAGGTAAGCCGGTGTTGTCCTGGGCGGTGATGAGAGGGGTGGTAGGTAAGCCGGTGTTGTCCTGGGCGGTGATGAGAGGGGTGGTAGGTAAGCCGGTGTTGTCCTGGGCGGTGATGAGAGGGGTGGTAGGAAAGCCGGTGTTGTCCTGGGCGGTGGTGAGAGGGGTGGTAGGTAAGCCGGTGTTGTCCTGGGCGGTGTTGAGAGGGGTGGTAGGTAAGCCGGTGTTGTCCTGGGCGGTGGTGAGAGGGGTGGTAGGTAAGCCGGTGTCGTCCTGGGCGGTGGTGAGAGGGGTGGTAGGTAAGCCGGCGTCGCCCTGGGTAGACTTGTTGAATAGTCGATTTTTCGGTGTTTTCTTGTTGCCTTGGTGCTGTTTCCTCTGAGATTACGCCTCATAGTAACACAGGAGTCGTAGGAGTTGTTTTAGTTAAGAAGCTGTAGTTATGTATACAAATCTTTGGGTTACGCTTTTTGGCTGGCTCGAGGTGTTGCTTTGGGTTTGAGGGGCAGTCTTCCTTTGATCTCTATTATATTCGATTAGTAGGTTTCACTGTTGGGAATCTTCGGTCATTCTGCGTGCTACGTTGGGTAGTGCAGTTTTGCTTGCAACTAGGTCATCATAGGAGCATTGGTGGCTCTGGTTGTTGGAGAAAAAGCATGGAGCTTGGAAGCCGCTGCTGCTGCCGATTGGTGTCCAATCATTAAACTTCGCTTTTCATGCAGCAATGGGTAAATCCTCCTCAGATCGCCCAATCAAATATGAAATTAAAAACGACTTCTTAATCTGCAATGAGACTGATAGGAGGTAGTTCCTAAAAATATTTGGTTTCACATACTAAATATACCTCATAACTCTTCGTTAGGAGGCCACTTAGGAATTATTAAAACCATGTATAGAATACTAAAAGAATTCTTCTGGCCAAAGTTAAGGCAGGATGTGAAGGATCATATCCGCTGTTAAAGAGAATGTCAGCAAGTAGGGAAACCTGGCCACCCCTCTCCATCCAATACCTGCCGGTGGAGAATCTTTTGCAGAGTTAATCATTGATTGTGTAGGTCCATTACCCAAGTCTAAGTCTGTAAACCAGTATTTATTTACTATTATGGATAAAGTAACTAGATATCCAGAAGCAATCCTAGTGTGCAGTATCAAAACTAAAGCAATTCTTAAGGCCTTAACTAAGTTTATTTCCTGCTTTGGCATTCCTAAGTCTATTCAGAGTGACCAAGGTACTAATTTTACTGCCAAAGCTTGTAGAGAAGCATTAACTAGGCTAGAGATAATCCACAACTTATCCACTGCCTATCATTCTCAGTCCCAAGGCGCCTTGGAAAGTTTCCATCAGACATTAAAAACGATGAAAACTTTTTGCATGCATTATCCAACAGACTGGGATGAATCACTACCTCTGTTCCTGTTCACATTGAGATAAACTGTGTAGGAGTCCACAGAGTATAGTCCATTTGAGTTGATCTTTGGGCACAATGTTCGAGGTCCTGTTCGGGTGCTGAAGGAAGGACGGATGGGAGATGTCTGCTTAACACTCTACAACCCGTCTTCAAGGTTGCAGCTGACACGTCAGTTGGCTAAGGCTAACTTAAAAGCGCCTCAAAATACGATGAAACAGAGGTATAACAGACAAGGTGTTGGTACAGGAGACAAGGTGTTGGTACAGGACCCTATACCTGGCCACACCTTAAAAGCTAGATTTATGGGACCCATGCAAATTGTAAGTAAATTGTCTGATGTAAATTATGTGGTAGCTCCCCTTGACAAGACCTCAAAGAGTAAAACTTACCACAGTAATCAGATTAAAGCATTTAATACTTCATATAAAGTCTCAGTAATGATTCTGTCCTCTGCCTCTGTAGACGACCCTGATTCTTTACACTCCGTCCCTGACATTCAAGTAAGGCTTCCCAATTCTGTCCTCCTCACGGACCTTAGCCCTTTAATGGTGGGGCCTTCAGAAAATCAAGTAACCATTTTAACTGTGTTCCTACAATCTTACTATGATATTTGTTCGGATGTGCCGATAAAATGTACACTACTATATCATGATGTAGATGTTTCAAACTCTAAACCTATTAAACTCTCTCTACCTACAGAGCTAACCCTGAGAAACAAAGGCTACATCAGCAGGAGGTAGAATTTCTGTTAGAGAATGGGTTAGTGGAGGAGTCATCTAGTCCGTGGGCTTCACCGCTCATCCTTCTTAAGAAAGTTAATGGAGGTTTTTGAATGTGTACAGTCTACCTTAAGGTGAATGGGGCCACTATTCCAGATGCTTACCCTCTGCCAATTCTGGATGATGTAATCGACGTCGTGGGTAAGGCTGCTTTTGTATCTAAACTAGACCTACTTAAAGGTTACCATCAGGTACCTTTAACAGATAAGGCGAAGGAAATCTCTGCCTTCATAATTCCAGGAGGTCATTATCAATATACAGTAACCCCCTTCGGAATGAAAAACTCGCCTGTATCATTCCAGAAACTGATCCATAGGCTATTAAAGGACTTGGAGGCACGATCGCTTACCTAGATTACATAGCAGTTGTCGGACAAATGGGACCAACATATAATTAGGCTTAAGGCTCTCTTTGAGACTTTCCAGAGTTTCCACTTAAGTGTTAAATTATCTAAGTCATCCTTTGGTCAGTCTACTGTTATTTTTTTTGGCCATGAAGTAGAGAGTGGCAAAGTGGCCCCTAAATTTGCAAAAATTCTTGCCACTAAAAATTATCCAGTGCCTCATGATAGGAAATCCCTCCAACGTTTCCTAGGTATGGTAGGGTTTTATTGAGGATTCTGTAAGAATTTTGCAGATGTCGTAGCCCCTCTAACCTCACTTGCCAGTCATAAATCTTATTACATCCCAGGATTCTAAATGGCCTGTTATCCCGGGTGTAATGGGAGCAAAATAAACACAGCAGAAAAAGTTTAGACTTATATTATCCTTCACCAATTTAGAACAGCAATATGTACACTACGTACAGTGATAAGTATAGTGCACTACACGGTAAGCAAGGCAGAAATAGAAGCCACAAGATAGCAGACCGTGCTTCAACCAGCTCTAGAATGGAAATGCCAAGGGCAGACAGGAGAGCGGTACCCACATAACCTCTGCGATTGCCAAAACCATCTTCTTATTGGCTAGAACTTGGTCACTAGTTGAACGACGGGGCCCCATCATCAACTCTTAGCAACCTGGTTCGCTGGTTGGGGGAGATAGCCTGTAAATGAGGGTGTGTACATGCGCCGAATAAAGGTTACGTACTCTTTGCATGCCACAAATCTCCTTTCCGATGGACCCCAGAGAGTCGAGACTCCTTCAATAAAGAAAAGAGATTACTTTATTTTCGCCCATTCTCCTGTTTCCTGATTTCTCAAAACCTGTAACATTACAGGCTAATGCTTGTGAGTCAGGGGTGGGGGGCAGTACTTCTGCAATCTGTGGACGATGGGTTGCTCCCGGTGGCTTATTACTCGGGCAAATACCAACCTCACCAGAGAGCATACTCCACAATTGAAAAAGAAGCCCTCGTTCTGATATTGGCTTTGGAGCATTTTGAAATCTACATGGGCTAGTCATCTCACGTGGTCACAGTCTACAGTGACCACAACCCTCTGGTTTACTTGAATTCTATGAAGAACCACAACACCAGACTTATGCAGTGGAGTCTCAGGCTGCAACCCTCCAACTTACACATTGTTCATATTGCTGGCAAAGATAATAAACTGGCTGATACCTTGTCCACAACTTAGAATTTATGTTTTAGGTTAGGATGTGTTAGGGACCATGGGTAAAAAATCTCTCCTTCCCCCCTCCTTTTGTATGTACTTAATGTTTGAATGATGTGGTTTTTTTTTGTTAGTGAGGTGATATTCAGCTACTGTTTGCAGGTGTCTTGGACCTACGTTAGTCATACTGTCTGCTGTCTCACTATAAGTTTAGAGTTTGGCTTTATGTCGCAATAAAAGTTGAGCTCTATCTAAAGAGTTGGAGGGTTGAGAGAAAAGGCAGTCCCATTATTTACCATGCCATGGTGGCACTTTACCCATGGAAGTGGAAGCCTAGTCCTGGCCATTAGAGCCCTTTTGGAGTGGGGGTGTAGCATGCAAAGAGTATGTCACCTTTATTTGGCGTATGTACACACGCTCACATAGGCTACCTCCCAACCAGCGAACCAGGTGCTAAGGGTTTAACGGAAGGGGGCACCATTGTTAAATCAGTACCTTGGTTTAGCCAATCATATAGTGGGTCTGACAGTTACAAAGGTGATGTGATAGCACTCACAGTTCACTCTTGCCAGATTCACCCAGTCACTGGCTGAACACGGTTGTCTTCTCTGTCTTTAGGCTGTTGTCTTGCCTCTTGACTTACCGTGTTGTAAACTTTTGTTTCAATCTCTTGTATATAGCATACATATTTGTAATTACCTCTAAATTTACTTGGTGAAGGAGAATATAATTAAAAGTCTACTGCAGTGTTCATTTCGCTCCTAGCTCCCATTATGGCCAGGTTAACAGGCCTTGATTACCTGAAAACGTAATATACATATAATGCAAGTCCATCTCCTTTCCTGTTATATTTATCTACATGGAACAGCTTAAACCCTTGAATATGGCACTCAGCAATCATATCCCGACTCTTTAAACTATGCCATGTTTCGGTTATTGCAATACATTTGAAGTTCCTAGCACAAGTTACCAAGCATAATTCATTAATTTTATATCTGGTGCTTTGACAGTTTCTATAAAATACATTAATATGTTTTTTCTTCTGAATCTCTTTTCCTAGTGTGCTTCGCTTTTACACAATTTCTGTTATTATCCTTACCCTGTGTTACTCGATGACTGTTATTGTTAAGATTTATGATATCAAGTCTAAATCAACATTTTGACACTCATTATTATCCATTCCTAAACCACATACCTCTAACTTAGCCTATCTTAAAGCCCTAACAACATCCTCAACTGAGGTAGCGAGAAAACCCACACTTGCTAACAATATCCTCCATCCTAGCTCCAGGAAAGCAAACCCTCTGTCTCCTACTCCTATCCTTTAAGCAGAAGGCCTTATCCATGTATTTAATCTGACTGTCCCCAACAAGTACATTGTTCTTACCATCTTTGTTGTTCATTGTGATGTTCCCAGTAGTTGACTCTCATTCGTCTGGTAGCACAGAGAAAGGGTTCGAATTTTCTACAGCAGTCTCTTGCTTCATTGTTGCTACGCCTCCATTCATCCTCTTGATCTTCAACTTCTTATGTTCTTATTATTTTGGGCTCTCTTTTGAGAGATATCCTCAAGAACTTCTTTATATACAGTTTGTTAATTTCCATCTTTCACTTATACACTTCGATCATGTCTTCCTTCATTCTTCGTCTAACAGGTGAATGAAATTTAAGGACCTTTAATTTTTCTTCACACGGAAGATTTCTAATGCTATGAATTAATATTGTCATTTTTCGCTGAATGTTTTCTAACGGATTTATAGCCAATCTGTAATATGGAGACCAGAACTGAGCTGCATAATCTAAGTGAGGCCTTACTAATGATGTATAAATCTGTAGCATAACCGATGGACTTCTGTTTCTTACACTTCTTGATATAAATCCCAGTAATCTATTTGCCTTATTACGTACGCTTAGGCACTGAAGTCTTGGTTTAAAGTTACTGCTTACCATAACCCCCAAGTTCTTTTCGCATTCTGTATGGCTAAGTTTTACATTATTTAATTGATAGGTGCTAGGGCTATGATCATTCCCGAGCTTCAGAACTTGCTTTTATCTATATTGAACTGCAGCTGCTACTTTTCTGATCAGGCATTGAGTTTGTCTGAATCCTTCTGAAGATCCGTGACTTCTACATTTGAATCGATTATCCTACATATCTTCGTGTCATCAGATAATTTGCTCCAATCACTAGTAATTCCCTCGTCAAGGTCATTGATACATATTTTAAACAACAACGGGCCCAAAACTGATCCCTGTGGAACACTACTTGTTACAGATCCCCACTCAGATTTTACCCCCATTTTTGCAGTTTCTGCTTCCTGTTGGTGAGCCATGGCTCGATCCATTACAACATTTTTTCCCCAATGGCATGAGCTGCCACTTTCTTTAACAGTCTCTGGTGCGGTTCTCTATCAAAAGCCTTACTAAAATGCAAATATACAACATCAAATTCTTTATCATGATCAACAGCCTCAAAAGTTTTACTCATGAAAGTTAGTAATTAGTTGGGCAGGAACGGCCACTGGGCCATGGTGGCACACTACTCATTAAGGGACGTCTACTTCTGGCTGTTATTGGTCCCTTAAATTACATTCACTTGTAAAACGAAGAATGAGGGGAGATATGACTGAAGTATGTAAGTGGAAGACGGGTATTAATAAAGGGGATATAAATAAGGTCTTGAAGATATCCCTCCAAGACAGAATCCACAATAATATATTCAAATTAGATAAGTTTTGATTTAAAAAGGATGTAGGAAAGTATTGGCTTGGAAATAGGGTAGCTGATGAATGGAACAGTCAGCCTAGTAGGGTTACTGAATCTAAAACCTTGGGTAGTTTCAAATTTCTGTGCATGATATCTAGCTTTACATATATGATTTACAGTGCTACATGTAGGAGAAGGGTTACATGTATGGTAAGTGTTACATACACAAATAAGCAGCACATAGCAGAGAGGAGCCTAAGACGACGTTTCTGTCCACCCTGGACTATTTAGAAAGTCACACTAACAGAAGGGAGCGAAGGAGCCAGTATATATAGGCCAGCTGGCAGGGACAGGACAAAAAAGGTGGAGTAGTAGTGATAGTAAAGGCAGATAGTGGAAGTAGTTGTAGTATTAGAGGTAAGGCTCGTAGTGGAAGTAGTAGCAGAAGCAGTAGCAGTTTATAGTAGGAAGAGTCGTTGGAGAGACAAGAATAGAAAGGGGAAGAGAAAAGGAAGGCAAAAATGAAGGTAGGAGCCGAAGGTAGCAGGAAAGGAAAAAGTAGTAGGAGCAGTGAAAGCAGTCAAAGGCCATGAAAGTGGAGCACTGCAGAAGAGCTTAATGGCCCGCAAGGAGACCAGAAACACAAGGGAGGAAAAGTAAAGGATAAAACACCAAAGGCAGAAAAAAAGGAAACCAAAACAAGAAAAAGGAAAAAAATAAGAAAGGAGATGTAGAAAGAGGAGAAAATAGAATCAGGGTAAGTCATGTGTGTTCTGAAGTTTAGAGAAATTGAGACTGTAATAGGAAAGGAAGGCATCAACAGAAATAAAACCAGGACTAAGATTCATACAACGAAAGTTGTGTATAAGGGAAGATACAACAAGATGGTACTGAGAAACTCGAACAGGAATGTCGTCGTAAGCTCCTCTCTCTGTGCGGGTTATGGGTTATTTGTGTGCTGCTCCAGTCACGGTATTGTGTCTCTTTATTCTTTAAGTGTTACATGCAAAATATGTAGTATTAAAATGTACGAGTAGTGTTACATGAATGACGTGTAGTGTTACATGTATGATGCGTTTTGTTGCATGTGTAGAATGACCTGTATGATACGTATTTTTTATAGGCATAATGTTAGGTGTTACATGTTTGGTAAATGTTGTTACATGTGTGGTGTTACATGAATGTGTTATTTGTATTACATATAGTTTTTCATGCAGGATATTGTATGTTTCATATGTAATGCTACATATATGATGTGTAGTTTTATTTGTATGTTGTGCAGTCTTATTAGAATGATGTGCAGTTAAGAATGATGTGCAGTTACATATTTAGTATTGGTTTAGAAAGACCCGTAAGCAAACACTATGACATATTTATTAGAAAACGCTTCAGTCCTGGGACCTAGATCACTTCTAACATACAGAGGTAGAAAGACATTATATATAGGCGGAGAGTGAGGTGTGAGTGACGCATGGTGACCTGAAGAATGTCATGTTAGGGTGAGGACGAGTAGACGATGAAATGATGTAACTCCTGTGTTGTTGGGTTGGTGGTGCTTAGCCTGCTTAAGTATCATGTATGCTAATGTTTTTGAAATTTTGTAGTTTCCAGTGTTACGTTCTATTGTGTCGGTGACGGAGATTAGTGAGGCTTCTAGGCACCATCGGCGTCTGAGGTCTGGTTCGGTGAGAACGAGTTGTGCCTCATTCCAGTTCATCAAATGCCTCGTGGAGTCTGTGTAGGACACAGGCGTACCTTAAATCGTCTCTGTTACAGGTACTTCGATGCTCGTTCAGGCGGACCGCAAGATCTCTGCCTGTCTCACCTACATATTTCTTGGGACAGAATCCACAGGGTATGGTGTAGACGCCTGCTGTAGAAGTTAGAAGTGTGAAGTTGCGTTTCGTAGTGAGATCTTTGATAGATGATGTGTTTATGGTGGAAACATTTATGTTACTCTTAGCAAGTGCCTGGCGAGTATTTGTGGCAACATCATCACATGGGAGCACTATGACTGCTTAGAGGACTGTTTCATGGGCAGTTTGTTGACGATAGCTAGTGCCTTGAGTCTGCAATCTCGGATGAAGAAAGGTGGAAACTAAAGACGAGTAAAGGCTTGTGTTATGTAAATACATTCTTCTTCAAGAAAACAAGAGCTGGAGATGCGAAGAGCTCTCAAGAAGAAGCCAATGAGGACTCCTCTTTTAGTGCGGGCGTCTTGGTGTGAATAGAAGTGTATAAAATAGTCCTTGTTGGTAGGTTTTTTATGCACTTTGAAGAGAAGTTTGTCACTGTCGGGAGATCTGCACAGGATGACGTCGAGGAAAGAAAGTTTGCCATCATTTTCGAGTTCAAGTGTAAACTTTATTGATGGTTCGGCTGCATTGATCTTGTTGAGAAGGGCCTGGATATTGAGACGTCTCGGATAGAAAACCAATATATCATCAACGTATCTTAGCCAGGTAACGGTGTTGGGAATGAGGGTGCTGAATTTATGTCTCTAGGTTTTCCATGAAGATCTCATCGTCTACCCGTCCTCATTCCAACATGGCATTCTTCAGGTCACCATGCGTCACTCACATCTCACTTCAGGTCACCATGCGTCACTCACACCTCACTTCAGCTCACCATGCGTCACTCACACCTCACTTCAGGTCAACATGCGTCACTCACACCTCACTTCAGGTCACCATGCGTCACTCACACCTCACTTCAGGTCACCATACGTCACTCACACCTCACTCTCCGCCTATATATAATGTCTTTCTATCTCTGTATGTTAGAAGTGATCAAGGTCCCAGGACCGAAACGTTTTCTAATAAATATGTTATAGTGTTTGTTTACGTGTCTTTCTAAACCAACTTGTCGGTATTTATTACCAAGGTTTATACCATATTTAGTATTACACGTATAACGCATTGTACTATATGTTTATTGTTTTGTTACATATATGATGTGTAGTGTTACATGAATGTTGTACACTGTTACGTACATAGTGTTATATTAATAATAGGTAGTGTCACATGTGTAATGTTCCACCAGTGACGTATGTTGTTACATTAATAATTTCTTGTATATCATGAGTAGTGTTACAGGAATGATGAGGGGATTTACATGTATGATGAATACTGAAACATGTATAATCTGTAATGTTACATGTTTGATGTGTAGTGTTATATGTGCAGTGCTCCGTGCATGATGTACAATGTTACATATGATGTGCTACAATTACTATGTGTAGAGTTATATGTAAAATGATTCAAGTATGATATGTAGTCTTATATGAATGATGTCAAGAGTTGCATGAATGATGACTAGCGTTACATGTACGATGTGTTGTGTCACACATACATGTATAATGACAAAAGTATGACGTGTAGTGTTATATGAATGATGTGTAGCGTTATATATAGAAAGTGTAGCGTTACATGTGAAGTGTTAAATATATACTGAGTTGTGTTACATGCATGATGTGTAGTGTCACCAGTATGATGTGTAGAGTTACAAGTATAGTGTTACACGTATGATATGGAACTTTACATTTATGATGAGCTGCGTTTCATCTATAGTATTAAATATATGATGTGTAATGTTATGTGTTTGATGTTTAGAGTTGCATGTGAAGTGTTATTTTTATAATGTGAGTTACTTCTATATGTATAGTGTTACATGTGTAAAATTACATGTATAATGTTACATGTGTAGCGTAACATGTGTAGTGTTACACGAGTAGTGTTATTTGTATGATGTGTAGAATTACTTATATTACGTTTTATGTTATATGTACGATGAGTTGTGTTACATGTATGAAATGTTGCGTTACATGTATAGTATTACATATATGATGTGTTGTCATATATATATATATATATATATATATATATATATTTGTAGTGTTACATGAACGTGTGATGTTACGTGAACGTGTAGTGTTTATGAACGTGTAACGTATCAATTATATGTTGTGTTACATGTATGATTTTCTGTGTTTCATGTATAGTGTTACATATATGATTTGCAGTGTTGCATGCATTACGTGCTGTGTTACAAGAGTAGTGCTACATGCATGATGTGTAGTGTTACAGGCATTACGGGAAGTGTTACATGTATATATTTTGTTGCATGTGTAGTGTTACGTATATAAGAATATAAATAACAACAGGAAGCTTATTTCAGCATGATACATATTTGTTCAATTGTGTGAACATGCCAAAAATTGTGTGAACATGCCAACAATTGTGTGAACATGCCAAAAATTGTGTGAGCATGCCAAAAATTGTGTGAGCATGCCAAAAATTGTGTGAGCATGCCAAAAATTGTGTGAGCATGCCAAAAATTGTGTGAGCATGCCAAAAATTGTGTGAACATGCCAAAAATTGTGTGAACATGCCTAAAATTGTGTGAACATGCCTAAAACTGTGTGAGCATGCCAAAAATTGTGTGAGCATGCCAAAAATTGTGTGAACATGACAAAAATTGTGTGAGCAATCCAAAAATTGTGTGAACATGCCAAAAATTGTGTGAACATGCCAAAAATTGTGTGAACATGCCAAAAATTGTGTGAACATGCCAAAAATTGTGTGAGCAAGCCAAAAATTGTGTGAGCATGCCAAAAATTGTGTGAACATGCCAAAAATTGTGTGAGCATGCCAAAAATTGTGTGAACATGCCAAAAATTGTGTGAGCATGCCAAAAATTGTGTGAACATGCCAAAAATTGTGTGAGCATGCCAAAAATTGTGTGAGCATGCCAAAAATTGTGTGAGCATGCCAAAAATTGTGTGAGCATGCCAAAAATTGTGTGAGCATGCCAAAAATTGTGTGAGCATGCCAAAAATTGTGTGAGCATGCCAAAAATTGTGTGAGCATGCCAAAAATTGTGTGAGCATGCCAAAAATTGTGTGAGCATGCCAAAAATTGTGTGAGCAATCCAAAAATTGTGTGAACATGCCAAAAATTGTGTGAACATGCCAAAAATTGTGTGAACATGCCAAAAATTGTGTGAACATGCCAAAAATTGTGTGAGCATGCCAAAAATTGTGTGAACATGCCAAAAATTGTGTGAGCATGCCAAAAATTGTGTGAGCATGCCAAAAATTGTGTGAGCATGCCAAAAATTGTGTGAGCAAGCCAAAAATTGTGTGAACATGCCAAAAATTGTGTGAACATGCCAAAAATTGTGTGAGCATGCCAAAAATTGTGTGAACATGCCAAAAATTGTGTGAGCATGCCAAAAATTGTGTGAACATGCCAAAAATTGTGTGAGCATGCCAAAAATTGTGTGGACATGCCAAAAAGCCTCTTTATATTTAGAGCATTTCTGGCAAACTTAATATTAATAAGCCGACAACAGTAATTTTGTAATTTTAAGTAATTTTGTATATATGGTCACTTAGATGAGTGTAATTTTAAATTTATGAGTTTATAATGAATACAAAAGAACTGAATATTCTATTAGTTTATGTTATATGGCATTAACAAGTTAGATAGAGAGGAATTACAGTTTTGATTAACCTAAAGCTGACACGTTGGAATGATTAACGTTTGAGAGTATTATAGATATTGAGAATTAGTATATATTAGTATATATTGATTATAATTTTTAACCTCTGCTCATGATATTGAGCAAATGCATGTAAAATTTTCACATATATATTTATGATGGGCTGGGATGAGTTAAGGACATAAAGTGTCTTTAACTGTAGTTTTAAAAATGGTAACTGAGCCAGTGGTTCTGGAGATTTCTGGCAGAGAGTTCCAGATTCTGGGCCTTTTTATTTATATTGAATATTTGCAAAGATTTAGCATGACACAGGGAATGTCATAGAGATTTTTATATCTAGTAATATGTCTATGGGACCTGTTGCAGTTGTCAAGAAAACGCTTAAGGTTGGGATTTATATTAGTACTGATTGTTCAATAAATGTAGTCTGCACAGTAAAACGAGTGAATGTTTTGTATAGCGAGTAGGTTCAAGTCTTTGACTGGGGGGGGGAGGGGGTTGTCTAGCTGTGGATGCTGTGGTCATTCGTACTGCAGCTTTTTGTTGGGTATATTATTGACATCAAGTTATTTGCTATTGGGGAACCCCAGGCACGAATAGTATAGGTGAGGTAGTGGTAGATCAGTGAATATAGCGTAAATAGTGTTGTTTGTTGTACATAATAACGTATTTCTGAGAGGATGCCAACTGTTTTAGATACTCGTGTTTTTTTATTATCTGTTGGATGTAGGTGTTGAATTTCAAGTTGCTGTCAAGGTGCAGACTCAGGAATTTTCCATCATTATGTTCACCAATAGAGGTGTTGTTAAGCATAATGTTTAGCTTTCTCTACTCATAAACATAATATAAAGGGTTTTGTCTATATTAAGTGTAAATCTATGGACAGTCATCCAGGGAGATATTTTTGCGAGCTCTTCATTAACAATAGTGTTGAGCGAGGCAAGATTAGGGTGGGATACGATAAAATTCGTGTTGTCAGCAAAGAGTATGGGTCTAAGTTGTTATGATACACTTGGAAGATCGTTGATGAATAAAAGAAAAAGGAGGGGCCCAAGGACGCTTCTCTGTGGTACGCCAGTATCCAGGGGTCTTGTTGACGAAGTTGTCCTTAATAGAGACGTATTGCTGGCTATTAGTAAGGTAAGAATTGATATATGCAAGTGCATGGTCTCATACACCATAATGATCAAACTTGCGGAGAAGGATGTTGTGGTCTACTATATCAATAACTTTCTTAAGGTCAATAAAGAGTCCAAGTGGGTATTCGTTTTTTCATGTACTGTGTAAAGTAGGTCTGCATTTTTATTATTGCGTCATTTGTGTTTTTGTTTCTCCTGAAGCCAAACTGGCAGGGGTTGAGGATGCATTGTGATGTTATGAAGGAGTATAACCTCTTGTTTATGAGGTTCTCGAAGACTTTTGGAAAGTGAACGCAAGTTTGATATTACCCTATAGTTGTTTACATCTGTTGGGTCACCACCTTTGTGTATTGGTGTAACTCTAGTTGCTAGTGCTACTCGAAAATCTGTAAAAGGTGATGTTGAAGATGATAAAGAATTGACAATAATGTTGGTGTTGAGCATGATGGAGCCCTAATCATTGCCAGGTAATAGGGAAAGTAACTGCAGAAAATTGAACGAGCAACTGGCTACAGTGACAGAAAAACAACAACAATTATCTTCTTATACTTTTTTAAATTCTCAGGAATGATACTGTAATCTCTGCAGAAGAGGCTTTAGCCAATATGCCCTCTGAAGACTATTATATAAAAAGAATGATATTTCTCTACGTAATAAATGGAAAAAAATACGCTGACTTAACAAATGGTATGGTGGAAGGAACCTTCCCGCAACTTGCGCTATTATAAATGGCACTGAAAACCTGTACTGCTTACAGACACTCTATATCTCTGGAAATGTGTTTTCGAAAATGGTCTACTTTCTCCTGTACCTTAATCCTCGCAGTACAGCACCTGAACGTGTGTTATGTTACAGCATTTTCAAGAGAACGAGGCAGTCTAGCTACTCATATGGTGTTGGACGCGTCTCGTGTTCCACGAAAGACAGTGGCAAGCTTGCACAAGAACCAGCATTACCATTACACTGTTTACAAAGAAACATTTTACTGAAGATAGCACAGTATGAATGACCTTCTTAAAAATGAATTAATTTTGATGGCATTTATAATTTAAAATCTACTTATGAAAAAAATTGAATAATTGTTAGCTACTTTTCTTATATATTTATTTTGCAATTCACAGAATAGTTATTAAATATACAAACTAATAAATAAAATAAAATAAGTTATCTGTTCATATTTCTACTTTTAAATTTATCACTTAAGGAAATACAAGAAGCCAACCTTTGGCTGCCCGGAAAATCTTCCTTAAAAAATAAACTGCTGTAAGAACCAGTAAATGAAAATGAAATACAGACGAATTGTAAATCAAAATAGAGAAGAGGTAACTGGAAGCTTGATACAGACAAGGTGAGTCCTGTGCACCAGGATTTCTCAAGTCTAAGAGACGATACCTGATAGTAGCACACTATATAAGCTGGAGAGAATATATGGATTTTACACAGGTGTATAAATGAACATACAATTCAGTGGTATATATACCAGGGAAGAACATAGAGTTGTGAGAGCGTCCCTCAGCACACTGTTTTTACCCTTGCATTGTTATTACTTGTACTTAGAGTACAACTGTTGTTTTTACTTGTACTTAGAGTACAACTATTGTTATTACTTGTACTTAGAGTACAACTATTGTTATTACTTGTACTTAGAATACAACTATTGTTATTACTTGTACTTAGAGTACAACTATTGCTATTACTTGTACTTAGAGTACAACTATTGTTATTACTTGTACTTAGAGTACAACTATTGTTATTACTTGTACTTAGAGTACAACTATTGTTAATGTGTTTTGGTTACAAATATAAAATGGTATATATACCTATTGCAAGGTAGCTTTTTTGTTGTGTTTTAAATTTGAACATAAAATTAATTATTATATGTTGTTCCTCCGTGGATTTAGACATTGAAATATTGTTTAAATTATACATTAATGAGTGAGTTATATTTTACAATTAATATGTTGTGGAAATTATCGTGAGTGACTCTTAATGAAAAGCAAATTGACAAATATTAATTTCTCACGAATTTTGGAGAAACAATTAGAAAACCTAAACTAACTTTACCTAACTTTACCTAACCTAACCTAACCAAACCTAACTTAACCTAACCAAACCTAACCTAACCTAACCTAACCTAAACTAACTTTACCTAACCTAACCTAACCTACCTAACCTAACCTAACCCAGCCTAACCTAACCTAACCTAACCTAACCTAACCTAAACTAACTTTACCTAACCTAACCTAACCTACCTAACCTAACCTAACCCAGCCTAACCTAACCTAACCTAACCTAACCTAACCTAAACTAACTTTACCTAACCTAACCTAACCTAAACTAACTTTACCTAACCTAACCTAACCTAACATAAACTAACTTTACCTAACCTAACCTAACCTACCTAACCTAACCTAACCCAGCCTAACCTAACCTAACCTAACCTAACCTAACCTAACCTAACCTAACCTAAACTAACTTTACCTAACCTAACCTAACCTAAACTAACTTTACCTAACCTAACCTAACCTAACCTAACCTAACATAAACTAACCTAACCTAACCTAACCTAACCTAAACTAACTTTACCTAACCTAGCCTAACCTAACCTAACCTAACCTAACCTAACCTAACCTACCTAACCTAACCTAACCTAACCAAACCTAACCTAAACTAACTTTACCTAACCTAACCTAACCTAACCTAACCTAACCTAACCTAACCTAACCTAACCTACCTAACCTAACCTAACCTAACCTAAACTAACTTTACCTAACCTAACCTAACCTAACCTAACCTAACCTAACCTACCTAACCTAACCTAACCTAACCTAACCTAACCTACCTAACCTAACCTAACCTAACCTAACCTAACCTAACCTACCTAACCTAACCTAACCTAACCTAACCGAACCTAACCTAACCTAACCTAACCTAACCTAACCTAAGCTAACTTTACCTAACCTAACCTAACCTACCTAACCTAACCTAACCTAACCTAACCTAACCTAACCTAACCGAACCGAACCTAACCTAACCTAACCTAACCTAACCTAACCTAACCTAACCTAACTTTACCTAACCTAACCTAACCTACCTAACCTAGCCTAACCTAACCTAACCTAACCTAAGCTAACTTTACCTAACCTAACGTAACCTACCTAACCTAATCTAACCTAACCTAACCTAACCTAAACTAACTTTACCTAACCTAGCCTAACCTAGCCTAACCTAACCTAACCTACCTAACCTAACCTAACCTAACCTAACCTACCTAACCTAACCTAACCTAACCTAACCTAACCTAACCTAACCTAACCTAACTTAATCTAACCTAACCTAACTGTACCTAACTGTACCTAACCTAACCCAACCTAACCTAACCTAACCTAACTTAACCTAACCTAACTATACCCAACTGTACCTAACCTAACATAACCTAACCTAACATAACCTAACCTATCCTAACCTAACCTAACCTAACCTAACTTTACCTAATCTAACTTAACCTAACCTAACTGTACCTAACCTAACCTAAACTAAAATAACCTAACTTATCCTAACCTAACCTAACCTAACTTTACCTAACCTAACCTAACCTAACCTAACCTAACCTAACCTAACCTAACCAAACCTAACCTAACATAACCTAACCTAACATAACCTATCCTATCCTAACCTAACCTAACCTAACCTAACTTTACCTAACCTAACTGTACCTAACCTAACTGTACCTAACCTAACCTAAACTAAAATAACCTAACCTATCCTAACCTAACCTAACCTAACATTACCTAACCTAACCTAACTGTACCTAACTTATCCTAACAAAACCTAACTTATTCTAACCTTACTTTACATAACCTAACTTAACCTAACCTAACCCAACCTAACCTAACCTAACCTAACCTAACCTAACCTAAAATAACCTAACTTAACCTAACTTAACCTAACTTAACCTAACCTAACCTAACTGTATCTAACTGTGCCTAACTTAACCTAACCCAACCTAACGTAACCTAACCTAACCCAACCTAACCTAACCTAACCTAACTTAACTGTTCCTAACTGCACCTAACCTAACCTAACTGTACCTAACTGCACCTAACTTACCTAACCTAACATAACCTAACCCAACAACATAATCTAACCTAATCTAACTTTACCTAACTTAACTTAACATAACCTAACTGTACCTAACCTAACCTAACCTAACTGTACCTAACCTAAAATAACCTAACCTATCCTAACCTAACCTAACCTAACTTTACCTAACCTAACCTAACTGTACCTAACTGTACCTAACCTAACCTAACCTAACCTAACTTATCCTAACCTAACCTAACCTAACCTAACTGTACCTAACCTAACCTAACCTAACCTAACCTAACTGTACCTAACCTAACCTAACCTAACCTAACCAAACCTAACTTATCCTAACCTAACCTAACCTAACTTTCCCTAACATAAACTATCCTAACATGATCTACTAAAGCATCATATTGGAACAACTTGCTCTTGAAGCAAAAAGTATCGAATTTATTAATATTTAATATGTGACTCAGCGCCATCCTTACGTGGTCGCTCCTTCTACTGTTTTAGTAGGAGGAGGAACACCTCAGCTAGTCTGCTGCTATAAAGTAATTACGACATTTGCAATGTCCTCAACCCTTCTCTCTCTCTCTCTCTCTCTCTCTCTCTCTCTCTCTCTCTCTCTCTCTCTCTCTCTCTCTCTCTCTCTCTCTTTCTATCTATCTATCTATCTTTTTTTACACAGGGTTTGACAAGGTTAAGGATCCCTAGCTTTATTGACAGCTATTTACAGGTTAAGGATTCCTAACTTTATTGGCAAGCTAAGAGCTGTTACCTACATCAGCTCATTTGAAAGCATTTTTATTGTTATGAGACATACAAGTAGGGAACAGGATGAAGTTGGAGCCATCTGTGGGCCAGCATTTTCATTTGATCAACTGACGTTATCTGGTTGACATCATTATGCTGTACGAATGTGTTCCATACTCGAGTCATCCTGGGTATATATGATCTCAGATAGGGTGATGTTGTGGAGAAGGGTACAGCCAGAGTGAAGTTGCTGATTTCTGCCCGTCTTGTGGCATAAAAGCTTGTTTCATGCTGTCCTCGAAGTGGATCCAAGTGTGGTACTTTGACAATATTGGCCATGTACATAACAGTAAGGCCACCCACATCCCTCCTGTGTTGAAGGCTCTGCTGAAATGACAGATCTATCCAGGATGGGTCCAGGCGAGAAATGAGACGTCTTGCTCTGTTCTCCACTCTGTCAAGCAGTCGCAGATGAGAGGGGGGGGGGGCAGGCAAACCAAGAAAGAGGACCTTACTCAATGTGTGAGCGTACTTGTGCTTCGTACAGAATCTTGCAGCCCTTACTGTCAAGCAGATGCGAGATACGGCGAAGTGCTGTAAGCTTCCTGGCTGCCTTGTTTGCAAGATTTACAACATGGTTCTTCATGGTTAGTTTAGAGTCAAATTTCACCCCAAGGATATCAACTTCTTCTCCAGGTGCCAACATCCTCCCATTCATCCTTACTACTGCACCAGCATTACCATCATGGTGCCTAGAGACGATCATCATTTGCGTTTTCTCAGGTGCAAATGTTACTTGCCATCTATTTCCCCAAGCTGATATAGCTCTCAGCTGGTGATTGATGTAGCTTAGAGCAGCTGGCATTTCTTCTCATGGATAAGTGAATGTCAGTGTACAGTCGTCTGCATATGCATGTGATTCTGGGATGAGATGAAGAAGGTCGTTGAAGTAGACATTCTATAACAATGGACCCAGCACGCTTCCTTGTGGAACACTTGCCCCAATAGGATGTCTTGCTGATTCCGTTCCATTGAGAACTCTGTCTGTCTGTCTGTCTGTCTCTCTCTCTCTCTCTCTCTCTCTCTCTCTCTCTCTCTCTCTCTCTCTCTCGTGATATATTGGAAAATTATTATAGTGTGAGAGATAGGAAGTTACTTGTTGCAGTTAATAAAAAGTACATTTTTTCTCGTAAAACAATCTAGTTGGTCAATAAAAAAGGAACAAGTGTAAATAAATATTTTTTTTAAAGTGATGTAATACATGGAAAATTTGTAATATGAAACGCCATTTTTTTGTAATTCCCTACAAATTTAAAAAAAAAAAATGGATACAATTTTTTTTTACTAATTGAAGCATACGCAGCGTATCTGCATTCCTAATTTCTATCTCTGGACAGAGATGAGAGAAATATTTGATTATGATTTTACGTCACAAAGGTAAATGGTGTGCAAGAAAGGTATAAAATACCGACAAGATGAAAGTTAAGACACATGTGCAACATCTGGGTATCTTTATTGTACACGTTTCGCCATCCAGTGGCTTTATCAATACAGATTCTAGGACATAACTAGAAAACAGTAGTACTGTATACAAAAGATGAGGTAATCAGTCCCTCAGTCTTGAAGGTGGTGTAGAGAGCATCGTGGTCGTAGAGATTCTGAAGCACAGGCAGGAGACTGGCGGTTATGTAGGCGTCAGTAAATAGGGACGTGTAGCTGACGAGGGCATACTCACTGGTAGGCGGGATTCCCCAGTGGAAGTAGGTCCTACCAAAAGGGATGGGTTAGTTGTAGTAGCCATGAAGGAGATCATGTAGATGTCCTCTGAACCAAGATACCATGATGTAGCAGTGTCTGACAAGTTGTGCAAGATGACGCCAATATAAGGGTCTGTCTCCCTGCCTGTGTTCCAGTATCTCCGCCACTACGGTGTTCTTAACACCAACTCTAAGGCTGAGGGACTGATTACCTCATCTTTTGTACATAGTTCTACTGTCTTCTAATCATGTCCTAGAATTTATATTGATAAAGCCACTGAATGGCGAAACGTCTACAACAAAGATAACCAGATGTTGCACATGTGTCATAGCAATCATGTTGGACCATATAATCATTGATTGTGTGGTCCAGTGGATTAAGGCGTCTTGAGTTTTCGCCCACCATGAGGCAGGCCAAAGCAGAACGGGTTCGAATCCTTGTCTAGTCGCAGTGTTGTTATTGATATATATATATATACATACATATTTGTCGCGCCGAATAGGCAGAACTTGCGATCTTGGCTTAAATAGCAATGTTCATCTTGCCATATAGGACAAGTGAAAATTTGTGTATGCAATAATTTCGCCAAAATCATTCTGAACCTAACGAAAAAAAATATATTTCACTGTGTTTGTTTAGTATTAAATTATTGTAAACAAATCTAAAATGTATTTAGTTGGGTTAGGCTAAAATAAATTGTTCTTGTTATAATAAGGTTAGGTAAGTTTTGTAAGATTCTTTTGGTGCAAAATTAAAAAATTTTACATTAACATTAATGAAAAAAAAATATATCTTCAAACGAATAAGAGAAAATTTTAGAAAGGACTTAATTTTAAATGAGCTCTTGCTAATTGACCAGTTTTACCTATTCAGCACACCGTACGTTAATATATATATATATATATATATATATATATATATATATATATATATATATATATATATATATATATATATATATATATATATATATATATATATATATATATATATATATATGTATTGGGAAATGTTGAGTGAATGCGTGGGGAGTTTTGAATCAAGTGTCAGAGTAATGGTAGTTGGGGATTTCAATGCTTGAAGTGGGTAAAAATGTTGTGGAGGGAGTAGTAGGTAAATTTGGGGTGCCAGGGGTAAATGTAAATGGGGAGCCTTTAATTGAGCTATGTGTAGAAAGAGATTTGGTAATAAGTAATACATATTTTATGAAAAAGAGGATAAATAAATATACAAGGTATGATGTAGCACGTAATGAAAGTAGTTTATTAGATTATGTATTGGTGGATAAAAGGTTGATGGGTAGGCTCCAGGATGTACATGTTTATAGAGGGGCAACTGATATATCGGATCATTATTTAGTTATAGCTACAGTTAGAGTAAGAGGTAGATGGGAAAAGAGGAAGGTGGCAACAACAAGTAAGAGGGAGGTGAAAGTGTATAAACTAAGGGAGGAGGAAGTTCGGGTGAGATATAAGCGACTATTGGCAGAAAGGTGGGCTAGTGCAAAGATGAGTAGTGGGTGGGGGGGGGGGTTGAAGAGGGTTGGAATAGTTTTAAAAATGCAGTATTAGAATGTGGGGCAGAAGTTTGTGGTTATAGGAGGGTGGGGGCAGGAGGAAAGAGGAGTGATTGGTGGAATGATGAAGTAAAGGGTGTGATAAAAGAGAAAAAGTAGCTTATGAGAGGTTTTTACAAAGCAGAAGTGTTATAAGATGAGCAGAGTATATGGAGAGTAAAAGAAAGGTAAAGAGAGTGGTGAGAGAGTGCAAAAGGAGAGCAGATGATAGAGTGGGAGAGGCACTATCAAGAAATTTTAATGAAAATAAGAAAAAAAATTGGAGTGAGTTAAACAAGTTAAGAAAGCCTAGGGAAAGTATGGATTTGTCAGTTAAAAACAGAGTAGGGGAGTTAGTAGATGAGGAGATGGAGGTATTAGGTAGATGGCAAGAATATTTTGAGGAACTTTTAAATGTTAAGGAAGAAACAGAGGCAGTAATTTCATGCACTGGTCAAGGAGGTATACCATCTGTTAGGAGTGAAGAAGAGTAGAATGTAAGTGTTGGGGAGGTACGTGAGGCATTACGTAAAATGAAAGGGGGTAAAGCAGCTGGAACTGATGGGATCATGACAGAAATGTTAAAAGCAGAGGGGGATATAGTGTTGGAGTGATTGGTACTTTTGTTTAATAAATGTATGAAAGAGGGGAAGGTACCTTGGGATTGGCGGAGAGCATGCATAGTCCCTTTATATAAAGGGAAAGGGGACAAAAGAGACTGTAAAAATTATAGAGGAATAAGTTTACTGAGTATACCAGGAAAAGTGTACGGTAGGGTTATAATTGAAAGAATTAGAGGTAAGACAGAATGTAGGATTGTGGATGAGCAAGGAGGTTTCAGAGTGGGTAGGGGATGTGTAGATCAAGTGTTTACATTGAAGCATATATGTGAACAACATTTAGATAAAGGTAGGGAAGTTTTTATTGCATTTATGGATTTAGAAAAGGCATATGATAGAGTGGATAGAGGAGCAATGTGGCAGATGTTGCAAGTATATGGAATAGGTGGTAAGTTATTAAATGCTGTAAAGAGTTTTTATGAGGATAGTGAGGCTCAGGTTAGGGTGTGTAGAAGAGAGGGAGACTACTTCCCGGTAAAAGTAGGTCTTAGACAGGGATGTGTAATGTCACCATGGTTGTTTAATATATTTATAGATGGGGTTGTAAAGGAAGTAAATGCTAGGGTGTTCGGGGGAGGGGTGGGATTAAATTTTGGGGAATCAAATTCAAAATGGGAATTGACACAGTTACTTTTTGCTGATGATACTGTGCTTATGGGAGATTCTAAAGAAAATTTGCTAAGGTTAGTGGATGAGTTTGGGAATGTGTGTAAAGGTAGAAAGTTGAAAGTGAACATAGAAAAGAGTAAGGTGATGAGGGTATCAAATGATTTAGATAAAGAAAAATTGGATATCAAATTGGGGAGGAGGAGTATGGAAGAAGTGAATGTTTTCAGATACTTGGGAGTTGACGTGTCGGCGGATGGATTTATGAAGGATGAGGTTAATCATAGAATTGATGAGGGAAAAAAGGTGAGTGGTGCGTTGAGGTATATGTGGAGTCAAAAAACGTTATCTATGGAGGCAAAGAAGGGAATGTATGAAAGTAAATGCAGCAGCGAGGAGACGGTTGGAGGCAGTGGAGATGTCCTGTTTAAGGGCAATGTGTGGTGTAAATATTATGCAGAAAATTCGGAGTGTGGAAATTAGGAAAAGGTGTATTAGTCAGAGGGCAGAAGAGGGGTTGTTGAGGTGGTTTGGTCATTTAGAGAGAATGGATCAAAGTAGAATGACATGGAAAGCATATAAATCTATAGGGGAAGGAAGGCGGGGTAGGGGTCGTCCTCGAAAGGGTTGGAGAGAGGGGGTAAAGGAGGTTTTGTGGGCAAGGGGCTTGGACTTCCAGCAAGCGTGCGTGAGCGTGTTAGATAGGAGTGAATGGAGACGAATGGTACTTGGGACCTGACGATCTGTTGGAGTGTGAGCAGGGTAATATTTAGTGAAGGGATTCAGGGAAACCGGTTATTTTCATATAGTCGGTCTTGAGTCCTGGAAATGGGAAGTACAATGCCTGCATTTTAAAGGAGGGGTTTGGGATATTGGCAGTTTGGAGGGATATGTTGTGTATCTTTATATGTGTATGCTTCTAAACTGTTGTATTCTGAGCACCTCTGCAAAAACAGTGATAATGTGCGAGTGTGGTGAAAGTGTTGAATGATGATGAAAGTATTTTCTTTTTGGGGATTTTCTTTCTTTTTTGGGTCACCCTGCCTCGGTGGGAGACGGCCGACTTGTTGAAAAAAAAAAAAAAATATATATATATATTATATATATATATATATATATATATATATATATATATATATATATATATATATATATATATATATATATATATATATATATATATATATATATATATATATATATAACAAGTCGGCCATCTCCCACCTACGCAGGGTGACCCAAAAAGAAAGAAAATCCCCAAAAAGAAAATACTTTCATCATCATTCAACAGTTTCACCACACTCACACATAATCAGTGTTTTTGCAGAGGCGCCCAGATACAACAGTTTAGAAGCATATTTAAAGATACAAAATAGAAAGTGACCTGAAATAACATAATAACTTCCCTCTAGTACATAATATCAGGGCCCCAATTGTATGTATGCCGTCCTATTACACATCCATCTAAACTGCCAATATCCCAAACCCCTCCTTTAAGGTGCAGGCATTGTACTTCCCATTTCCAAGACTCAAGTCCGGCTATATAAAAATAACCGGTTTCTCTGAATCCCTTCACTAAATATTACAATGTTCACACTCCAACAGCTCGTCAGGTCCAAAAAGCCATTCGTCTCCATTCACTCCTAACACGCTCATACACGCTTGCTCGAAGTCCAAGCCCCTCGTCCACAAAACCTCCTTTACCCTATCCTTCCTTCCTATTCGAGGACGACCCCTACCCCGCCTTCCTTCCCCTACAGATTTATACGCTCTCCATGTCATTCTACTATGATCCATTCGTTTTAAGTGACCAAACCACCTCAACAACCCCTCTTTAGCCCTCTGACTAATACTTTTATTAACTCCACAAATTCTCCTAATTTCCCCACTTCGAATTCTCTGCATAATATTTACATCACACATTGCCCTTAGACAGGACATCTCCACTGCCTCCAACCGCCTCCTCGCTGCAGCAATTACATCCCAAGCTTCACACCCATACAAGAGTGTTGGTACCACTGTACTTTCATACATTCCCTTCTTTGCCTCCATTGATAACGTTTTTTGCCTCCACATATACCTCAACGCACCACTCACCTTTTTCCTTCATCAATTCTACGGTTAACCTCATCCTTCATAAACCCATTCACTGACACGTCAACTCCCAAACATCTGAAAACATTCACTTCTTCCATACTCCTTCTTTCCAATGTGATATCCAATTTTTCTTTATTTAAATTATTTGATACCCTCATCACCTTACTCTTTTGTATGTTCACTTTCAAGTTTCTGCCTTTACACACGCTCTCAAACTCGTCCACTAACCTTTGCAATAAGCAAAATATCATCAGCAAAAAGTAACTGTGTCAACTCCCATTTTGTATTTGATTCCCTATAATTTAATCCCACCACTCTCCCGAACACCCTAGCATTTATTTCTTTTATAACCCGATCTATAAATATATTAAACAGCCATGGTGACATTACACATCCCTGTCTAACACCTACTTTTACCTGGAAGTAATCTCACTCACTTCTACAGACCCTAACCTGAGCCTCACTATCCTCATAAAAACCCTTTACAGCATTTAGTAACTTACTGCCTATTCCATATACTTCAAACATCTGCCACATTGCTCCCCTACCCACTCTATCACATACCTTTTCTAAATCCATAAATGCAAGGAAAACTTCCCAACCTTTATCTAAATGTAAACACTTGATCTACACATCCCCTACCCACTCTAAAGCCTACTTGCCCATCTGCAATCCTACATCCTGTCTTACCTCTAATTCTTTCAATAATAACCCTACCGTACACTTTACCTGGTATACTCAGTAAACTTATTCCTCTATAATTTTTACAATCTCTTTTGTCCCCCTTCCCTTTATATAAAGGAAGTATACATGCTCTCTGCCAATCCCTAGGTACCTTCCTCTCTTACAAACATTTATTAAACAAAAATACCAACCTCTCCAACACTATATCCCCCCCTGCTTTTAACATTTCTGTCATGATCCCGTCAGTTCCAGCTGCTTTACTCCCTTTCATTATCATAATGCCTCACGCACCTCCACCACACTTTCATCCTGCTCTTGTTCACTCCTAAAAGAAGGTATTCCTCCCTGGCCAGTGCATGAAATTACCGCCTCCCTTTCTTGTCGACTTTTAAAAGTTCCTCAAAATATTCCCGCCATCTACACAATACCTCCATCTCCCCATCTAATAATTCCCCTACTCTATTTTTAACGGACAAATCCCTTCATTCCCTAGGATTTCTTAACTTGTTTATGTCACTCGAAAATTTTTTCTTGTGTTCATTAAAATTTCTTGACAGTGCCCCTCCCACTCTATCATCAACTCTCCTTTTGCACTCTCTCACCACGCTCTTCACCTTCCATTTACTCTTCATATACTCTGCTCTTCTTATAACACTTCTGCTTTGTGAAAACCTCTCATAAGCTACCTTTATCTCTGTTATGACACCCTTTACTTTATCATTCCACCAATCACTCCTCTTTCCTCCTGCACCCACCCTCCTATAACCACAACCATTTGCCCCACATTCTAATAATGCATTTTTAAAACTGTTCCAACCCCCTCCCCCCTCCCCCCCTCTACTTATACTTGCACCAGCCTACATTTCTGCCAATACTTGCTTATATCTCACCCTAACTTCCTCCTCCCTTAGTTTATACACTTTCACCTCTCTCTTACTTGTTGTTGCCACCTTCCTCTTTTCCCATCTACCTCTTACTCTAACTGTAGCTATAACTAAATAATGATCCAATATATCAGTTGCCCCTCTATAAACATGTACACCCTGAATCCTACACTACAACCTTTTATGCACCAATATATAATCTAACAAACTACTTTCATTACGTGCTACATCATACCTTGTATATTTATTTATCCTCTTTTTCATAAAATATGTATTACTTATTACCAAACCTCTTTCTACACATAGCTCAATTAGAGGCTCCCCATTTTCATTTACTCCTGGCACCCCAGATTTACCTACTTCTTCCTCCACAAGAAATTTACCCACCTTTGCATTGAAATCCCAGACCACAAATACTCTCACACTTGGTTCAAAACTCCTCATGAACTTTCTCAACATTTCCCCAAATCTCTCTCTCTCTCCTCTAAACTTCTTTCTTCTCCAGGTGCATAAATGCTTGCTATAACCCACTTTTCACATCCAACTCTTATTTTACTCCACATAATCCTTGAACTAATACATTTATATTCCCTCTTTTCCTGCCATAGCTTATCCTTCAACATTATTGCTACTCCTTCTTTAGCTCTAACTCTATTTGAAACCTCTGACCTAATCCCATTTATTCCTCTCCACTGAAACTCACCCACCCCCTTCAGCTTTGTTTCACTTAAAGCCAGGACATCCAGCTTCTTCTCATTCATAACATCCACAATCATCTCTTTTTTATCATTTGCACAACATCCACGCACATTCAGACTTCCCACTTTGACAAATTTCTTCTTATTCTTTTTAGTAATTATTACATGAAAAGGGGTTACTAGCCCATTGTTCCCGCATTTTAGT
The DNA here is from genome assembly GCF_038502225.1 of Cherax quadricarinatus. Classification (NCBI taxonomy): domain Eukaryota; kingdom Metazoa; phylum Arthropoda; class Malacostraca; order Decapoda; family Parastacidae; genus Cherax; species Cherax quadricarinatus. The sequence continues at coordinate 5,449,881 of NC_091310.1, read as the reverse complement.
TGACTTTTACAACACGCACGGCTTACGGAGGAAAGATTCTTATTCCACTTCCCCATGGATATAAAAGGAAAAGTAATAAGACCAAGAACTATTAAGATAAAATCAAAGAAAACTCAGATGAGTGTGTATAAATAAACGTGTACATGTATGTTTAGTGTGACCTAAGTGTAAGTAGAAGTAGCAAGACGTACCTGTAATCTTGCATATTTATGAGACAGAAAAAAGGCACCAGCAATCCTACCATCATGAAAAACAATTATTCTTATATATTTCATTTAAAAAATGCATATACATAAAACACGTATTACATACTAACAAAAACCACAGTCAAAACAGTGGTATACACAGAAACAGCATATCTCTCCAAACATGAAATTAACACCTACATTACAATACATGCGAATAAAACCATCATATCCACTCTACGTAAACCTTCCCGACTCCCCCAAATCCGGAAAATATATTACATTATACAAGTACTAAGAATCAATAACATTATATACATACATATATATATATATATATATATATATATATATATATATATATATATATATATATATATATATATATATATATATATATTTATATATATATATATATATATATATATATATATATATATATATATACATATATATATATATATATATATATATATATATATATATATATATATATATATATATATATATATATATATATATATATATATATATATATATATATATATATATATATATATATATACAAGGAATTCGCAAGAGCAGGCGAAATATACACAAACACTGATCTTTGGCTGAAGGAGACTCGAACCTACGAACCTTAGAACAAGGTACGCAGTGCTATACCAAACTGATGCATGCAGGGGATGAGATGAAAAGCTGTAAGCCTTCTCCCTGAAAGCTGGCTGCCTTGGATCAAAGTCTAGCGCAAGCTGGACTCCAAGGTATTGGTCCAGTGTGGTGAGTTTGGTATAGCAATGCATACCCTGTTCTAAGGTTCGTAGGTTCGAGTCTCCTTCAGCCAGAGATCAGTGTTTATATATATATATATATATATATATATATATATATATATATATATATATATATATATATATATATATATATATATATATATATATATATATATATATATAATGTTATTGATTCTTAGTACTTGTATAATGTAAGAAAAACTTTATAAAACTGGGTTGCTTAAATGTGCGTGGATGTAGTGCGGATGACAAGAAACAGATGATTGCTGATGTTATGAATGAAAAGAAGTTGGATGTCCTGGCCCTAAGCGAAACAAAGCTGAAGGGGGTAGGAGAGTTTCAGTGGGGGGAAATAAATGGGATTAAATCTGGAGTATCTGAGAGAGTTAGAGCAAAGGAAGGGGTAGCAGTAATGTTAAATGATCAGTTATGGAAGGAGAAAAGAGAATATGAATGTGTAAATTCAAGAATTATGTGGATTAAAGTAAAGGTTGGATGCGAGAAGTGGGTCATAATAAGCGTGTATGCACCTGGAGAAGAGAGGAATGCAGAGGAGAGAGAGAGATTTTGGGAGATGTTAAGTGAATGTATAGGAGCCTTTGAACCAAGTGAGAGAGTAATTGTGGTAGGGGACTTGAATGCTAAAGTAGGAGAAACTTTTAGAGAGGGTGTGGTAGGTAAGTTTGGGGTGCCAGGTGTAAATGATAATGGGAGCCCTTTGATTGAACTTTGTATAGAAAGGGGTTTAGTTATAGGTAATACATATTTTAAGAAAAAGAGGATAAATAAGTATACACGATATGATGTAGGGCGAAATGACAGTAGTTTGTTGGATTATGTATTGGTAGATAAAAGACTGTTGAGTAGACTTCAGGATGTACATGTTTATAGAGGGGCCACAGATATATCAGATCACTTTCTAGTTGTAGCTACACTGAGAGTAAAAGGTAGATGGGATACAAGGAGAATAGAAGCATCAGGGAAGAGAGAGGTGAAGGTTTATAAACTAAAAGAGGAGGCAGTTAGGGTAAGATATAAACAGCTATTGGAGGATAGATGGGCTAATGAGAGCATAGGCAATGGGGTCGAAGAGGTATGGGGTAGGTTTAAAAATGTAGTGTTAGAGTGTTCAGCAGAAGTTTGTGGTTACAGGAAAGTGGGTGCAGGAGGGAAGAGGAGCGATTGGTGGAATGATGATGTAAAGAGAGTAGTAAGGGAGAAAAAGTTAGCATATGAGAAGTTTTTACAAAGTAGAAGTGATGCAAGGAGGGAAGAGTATATGGAGAAAAAGAGAGAAGTTAAAGAGTGGTGAAGCAATGTAAAAAGAGAGCAAATGAGAGAGTGGGTGAGATGTTATCAACAAATTTTGTTGAAAATAAGAAAAAGTTTTGGAGTGAGATTAACAAGTTAAGAAAGCCTAGAGAACAAATGGATTTGTCAGTTAAAAATAGGAGAGGAGAGTTATTAAATGGAGAGTTAGAGGTATTGGGAAGATGGAAGGAATATTTTGAGGAATTGTTAAATGTTGATGAAGATAGGGAAGCTGTGATTTCGTGTATAGGGCAAGGAGGAATAACATCTTGTAGGAGTGAGGAAGAGCCAGTTGTGAGTGTGGGGGAAGTTCGTGAGGCAGTAGGTAAAATGAAAGGGGGTAAGGCAGCCGGGATTGATGGGATAAAGATAGAAATGTTAAAAGCAGGTGGGGATATAGTTTTGGAGTGGTTGGTGCAATTATTTAATAAATGTATGGAAGAGGGTAAGGTACCTAGGGATTGGCAGAGAGCATGCATAGTTCCTTTGTATAAAGGCAAAGGGGATAAAAGAGAGTGCAAAAATTATAGGGGGATAAGTCTGTTGAGTGTACCTGGTAAAGTGTATGGTAGAGTTATAATTGAAAGAATTAAGAGTAAGACGGAGAATAGGATAGCAGATGAACAAGGAGGCTTTAGGAAAGGTAGGGGGTGTGTGGACCAGGTGTTTACAGTGAAACATATAAGTGAACAGTATTTAGATAAGGCTAAAGAGGTCTTTGTGGCATTTATGGATTTGGAAAAGGCGTATGACAGGGTGGATAGGGGGGCAATGTGGCAGATGTTGCAAGTGTATGGTGTATGAGGTAGGTTACTGAAAGCAGTGAAGAGTTTTTACGAGGATAGTGAGGCTCAAGTTAGAGTATGTAGGAAAGAGGGAAATTTTTTCCCAGTAAAAGTAGGCCTTAGACAAGGATGTGTGATGTCACTGTGGTTGTTTAATATATTTATAGATGGGGTTGTAAGAGAAGTAAATGCGAGGGTCTTGGCAAGAGGCGTGGAGTTAAAAGATAAAGAATCACACACAAAGTGGGAGTTGTCACAGCTGCTCTTTGCTGATGACACTGTGCTCTTGGGAGATTCTGAAGAGAAGTTGCAGAGATTGGTGGATGAATTTGGTAGGGTGTGCAAAAGAAGAAAATTAAAGGTGAATACAGGAAAGAGTAAGGTTATGAGGATAACAAAAAGATTAGGTGATGAAAGATTGAATATCAGATTGGAGGGAGAGAGTATGGAGGAGGTGAACGTATTCAGATATTTGGGAGTGGACGTGTCAGCGGATGGGTCTATGAAAGATGAGGTGAATCATAGAATTGATGAGGGAAAAAGAGTGAGTGGTGCACTTAGGAGTCTGTGGAGACAAAGAACTTTGTCCTTGGAGGCAAAGAGGGGAATGTATGAGAGTATAGTTTTACCAACGCTCTTATATGGGTGTGAAGCGTGGGTGATGAATGTTGCAGCGAGGAGAAGGCTGGAGGCAGTGGAGATGTCATGTCTGAGGGCAATGTGTGGTGTGAATATAATGCAGAGAATTCGTAGTTTGGAAGTTAGGAGGAGGTGCGGGATTACCAAAACTGTTGTCCAGAGGGCTGAGGAAGGGTTGTTGAGGTGGTTCGGACATGTAGAGAGAATGGAGCGAAACAGAATGACTTCAAGAGTGTATCAGTCTGTAGTGGAAGGAAGGCGGGGTAGGGGTCGGCCTAGGAAGGGTTGGAGGGAGGGGGTAAAGGAGGTTTTGTGTGCGAGGGGCTTGGACTTCCAGCAGGCATGCGTGAGCGTGTTTGATAGGAGTGAATTGAGACAAATGGTTTTTAATACTTGACGTGCTGTTGGAGTGTGAGCAAAGTAACATTTATGAAGGGATTCAGGGAAACCGGCAGGCCGGACTTGAGTCCTGGAGATGGGAAGTACAGTGCCTGCACTCTGAAGGAGGGGTGTTAATGTTGCAGTTTAAAAACTGTAGTGTAAAGCACCCTTCTGGCAAGACAGTGATGGAGTGAATGATGGTGAAAGTTTTTCTTTTTCGGGCCACCCTGCCTTGGTGGGAATCGGCCGGTGTGATAATAAAAAAAAAAATAAAATATATATATATATATAGGTAGTAGGTTGGTAGACAGCAACCACCCAGGGAAGTACTACCGTCCTGCCAGATGACTGTGAAACAAAAACCTGTAACTGTTTTGCATGATGGTAGGATTGCTGGTTTCTTTTTCTGTCTCATAAACACGCTAAGATAACAGGGATATCTTGCTACTCCTACTTACACTTTGGTCACACTTCACAGACACGCACATGCATATATATATATACATACATCTAGGTTTTTCTCCTTTTTCTAAATAGCTCTTGTTCTTTTTTATTTCTTCTATTGTCCATGGGGAAGTGGAAAAGAATCTTTCCTCCGTAAGCCATGCGTGTCGTATGAAGCGACTAAAATGCCGGGAGCAATGGGCTAGTAACCCCTTCTCCTGTATACAATTACTAAAAAAGAGAAGAAGAAAAACTTTATAAAACTGGGTTGCTTAAATGTGCGTGGATGTAGTGCGGATGACAAGAAACAGATGATTGCTGATGTTATGAATGAAAAGAAGTTGGATGTCCTGGCCCTAAGCGAAACAAAGCTGAAGGGGGTAGGAGAGTTTCAGTGGGGGGAAATAAATGGGATTAAATCTGGAGTATCTGAGAGAGTTAGAGCAAAGGAAGGGGTAGCAGTAATGTTAAATGATCAGTTATGGAAGGAGAAAAGAGAATATGAATGTGTAAATTCAAGAATTATGTGGATTAAAGTAAAGGTTGGATGCGAGAAGTGGGTCATAATAAGCGTGTATGCACCTGGAGAAGAGAGGAATGCAGAGGAGAGAGAGAGATTTTGGGAGATGTTAAGTGAATGTATAGGAGCCTTTGAACCAAGTGAGAGAGTAATTGTGGTAGGGGACTTGAATGCTAAAGTAGGAGAAACTTTTAGAGAGGGTGTGGTAGGTAAGTTTGGGGTGCCAGGTGTAAATGATAATGGGAGCCCTTTGATTGAACTTTGTATAGAAAGGGGTTTAGTTATAGGTAATACATATTTTAAGAAAAAGAGGATAAATAAGTATACACGATATGATGTAGGGCGAAATGACAGTAGTTTGTTGGATTATGTATTGGTAGATAAAAGACTGTTGAGTAGACTTCAGGATGTACATGTTTATAGAGGGGCCACAGATATATCAGATCACTTTCTAGTTGTAGCTACACTGAGAGTAAAAGGTAGATGGGATACAAGGAGAATAGAAGCATCAGGGAAGAGAGAGGTGAAGGTTTATAAACTAAAAGAGGAGGCAGTTAGGGTAAGATATAAACAGCTATTGGAGGATAGATGGGCTAATGAGAGCATAGGCAATGGGGTCGAAGAGGTATGGGGTAGGTTTAAAAATGTAGTGTTAGAGTGTTCAGCAGAAGTTTGTGGTTACAGGAAAGTGGGTGCAGGAGGGAAGAGGAGCGATTGGTGGAATGATGATGTAAAGAGAGTAGTAAGGGAGAAAAAGTTAGCATATGAGAAGTTTTTACAAAGTAGAAGTGATGCAAGGAGGGAAGAGTATATGGAGAAAAAGAGAGAAGTTAAGAGAGTGGTGAAGCAATGTAAAAAGAGAGCAAATGAGAGAGTGGGTGAGATGTTATCAACAAATTTTGTTGAAAATAAGAAAAAGTTTTGGAGTGAGATTAACAAGTTAAGAAAGCCTAGAGAACAAATGGATTTGTCAGTTAAAAATAGGAGAGGAGAGTTATTAAATGGAGAGTTAGAGGTATTGGGAAGATGGAAGGAATATTTTGAGGAATTGTTAAATGTTGATGAAGATAGGGAAGCTGTGATTTCGTGTATAGGGCAAGGAGGAATAACATCTTGTAGGAGTGAGGAAGAGCCAGTTGTGAGTGTGGGGGAAGTTCGTGAGGCAGTAGGTAAAATGAAAGGGGGTAAGGCAGCCGGGATTGATGGGATAAAGATAGAAATGTTAAAAGCAGGTGGGGATATAGTTTTGGAGTGGTTGGTGCAATTATTTAATAAATGTATGGAAGAGGGTAAGGTACCTAGGGATTGGCAGAGAGCATGCATAGTTCCTTTGTATAAAGGCAAAGGGGATAAAAGAGAGTGCAAAAATTATAGGGGGATAAGTCTGTTGAGTGTACCTGGTAAAGTGTATGGTAGAGTTATAATTGAAAGAATTAAGAGTAAGACGGAGAATAGGATAGCAGATGAACAAGGAGGCTTTAGGAAAGGTAGGGGGTGTGTGGACCAGGTGTTTACAGTGAAACATATAAGTGAACAGTATTTAGATAAGGCTAAAGAGGTCTTTGTGGCATTTATGGATTTGGAAAAGGCGTATGACAGGGTGGATAGGGGGGCAATGTGGCAGATGTTGCAAGTGTATGGTGTAGGAGGTAGGTTACTGAAAGCAGTGAAGAGTTTTTACGAGGATAGTGAGGCTCAAGTTAGAGTATGTAGGAAAGAGGGAAATTTTTTCCCAGTAAAAGTAGGCCTTAGACAAGGATGTGTGATGTCACCGTGGTTGTTTAATATATTTATAGATGGGGTTGTAAGAGAAGTAAATGCGAGGGTCTTGGCAAGAGGCGTGGAGTTAAAAGATAAAGAATCACACACAAAGTGGGAGTTGTCACAGCTGCTCTTTGCTGATGACACTGTGCTCTTGGGAGATTATGAAGAGAAGTTGCAGAGATTGGTGGATGAATTTGGTAGGGTGTGCAAAAGAAGAAAATTAAAGGTGAATACAGGAAAGAGTAAGGTTATGAGGATAACAAAAAGATTAGGTGATGAAAGATTGAATATCAGATTGGAGGGAGAGAGTATGGAGGAGGTGAACGTATTCAGATATTTGGGAGTGGACGTGTCAGCGGATGGGTCTATGAAAGATGAGGTGAATCATAGAATTGATGAGGGAAAAAGAGTGAGTGGTGCACTTAGGAGTCTGTGGAGACAAAGAACTTTGTCCTTGGAGGCAAAGAGGGGAATGTATGAGAGTATAGTTTTACCAACGCTCTTATATGGGTGTGAAGCGTGGGTGATGAATGTTGCAGCGAGGAGAAGGCTGGAGGCAGTGGAGATGTCATGTCTGAGGGCAATGTGTGGTGTGAATATAATGCAGAGAATTCGTAGTTTGGAAGTTAGGAGGAGGTGCGGGATTACCAAAACTGTTGTCCAGAGGGCTGAGGAAGGGTTGTTGAGGTGGTTCGGACATGTAGAGAGAATGGAGCGAAACAGAATGACTTCAAGAGTGTATCAGTCTGTAGTGGAAGGAAGGCGGGGTAGGGGTCGGCCTAGGAAGGGTTGGAGGGAAGGGGTAAAGGAGGTTTTGTGTGCGAGGGGCTTGGACTTCCAGCAGGCATGCGTGAGCGTGTTTGATAGGAGTGAATTGAGACAAATGGTTTTTAATACTTGACGTGCTGTTGGAGTGTGAGCAAAGTAACATTTATGAAGGGTTTCAGGGAAACCGGCAGGCCGGACTTGAGTCCTGGAGATGGGAAGTACAGTGCCTGCACTCTGAAGGAGGGGTGTTAATGTTGCAGTTTAAAAACTGTAGTGTAAAGCACCCTTCTGGCAAGACAGTGATGGAGTGAATGATGGTGAAAGTTTTTCTTTTTCGGGCCACCCTGCCTTGGTGGGAATCGGCCGGTGTGATAATAAAAAAAAATAAAATAATATATATATAATTATATATATATATAATTCTATATATATATAATTATATATATATATATATATATATATATATATATATATATATATATATATATATATATATATATATATATATATATATATATATATATATATATATATATGAATTAAAAACCCAATACACGTAACTCAGATTGGGATACATAATATACATAAAGTTTTGTTTATGTTTGACTGTAATGCACAAACAAAAACATTGTAATAGATATCACAAATAGAACAAACATCTAACCGTGGTTTAAACATAAGCAACACATACACAACAACACTGAAGACCAACCCTACCACATACACAACAACACTGAAGACCAACCCTACCACATCCACACAACAGAGAACTTTTTTTTTATACATATGAAAAATGGGAGATCATGTACATAAAACCAAAAGACAAAGACGAAAAGACAAGACAAAAAGATACACAGTCCGTTGATGACAAGATGTACATAAAAGTCGACAACACAACTGTTGCCTATAATCTACCAGTGAATCGCAGTTCACTTTCACTGAGGGTAAAACACAACCATGCTCTGGCAACAGAAAAAAAACAGAAAAGATATGAAGCTTCACCTTCCAGATCATGCTATGAGCACATAAACCATTATAATAAAAACCACAAGAAAAACGCTACTACAGTCCTAAGCCCCAGAGGCATGCAGAAAGACCCCATGTTCCAGACCCCTGAAAAGAACCGTACCACCAAAACCCCCCTAGCACACTCATCAGAACATCACCAACCAAACCCAGGAGTCAGACCCAACGAACGTTCTCCCCCCCTCCACGTCCAGACACATGTATACGCTCCCCCCCCGCCAATCATACCTAAGAACTCCACTAAAACGAACCTACCAAAGAAAAAAGACCAAAGCCAGGGAGTCCAGCCCTCATCGGTCTACCCCATTCCCAACCGCAGTAAACCGTTCACTGTCAGGTGACAATACCCCTCAGGGAAGCTGGTCATCCATGTTCTTCCATATAAAAGTCTATTTCTACAAACTGTCCTGTAGACACGCGCTGCTAGCGCCCTCACCTTACACACCCCACCAACCTCCCACATACTCCAAGAAACGAACAAAAAATCCGCCACCACATACATGACGGCCCTCCTGTCGTCTGCTGTGACCCCTCCCACATGAAAAGTCAAAGCCCTTAGAGACGATATGTCACCCCTTCCCCCACCAGATGGAAGACCCTCGCTAACCACTCATTACAATTCCCAATGTTTCACTAAAACAAACTGCACAGAGCATTGTCTCTTCTTCCCCACAATGCAGACAAGTTCCCTCACTCACATAATCCATCCTACACAACACAGACCTGGACGTCAGAATTCCCATAAAAAACCTGTAGACCAGTTCCCTTTCCCTAGGGGTCAGCCGAAGCTTCCGGAAATCCTCTCAAATACCCTGCCAGTCATACAATGGATAAGTGCTTACGCCCTGCACCAACACCCCATGGCTTCCCACCGTTCCCAAATGGCTCACCTGTACCTTCCTCGCATCCCGTACCTCCAACAGAAACTGCACCATATCCTCACACACCAACAATTCTTCCCCCCCCCTACCATTTCCGTACATCAACCATAACCTCCCCAACCCTTTTACCCCTTTTCCCAACCACTCTGAAGAACCTCTGTTTCACGTAAACTGCCTTTACTCGAGACTCCAAAGGGATGAGGCCCAATCCACCCTGCTGAGCATTCGTCATCATGACCTCACTCCTTAACCACGGCCTCCCATAACCCCAGATATTTCGTAAGAATCTCCTCTGCAGTTCCTCAATATCAACTAACCTCAGAGGAAACACCTCCACCACTCCCCATACCTTATTAAAAACGAGGGTATTCACCACCACCACTCTCTGCTGCAAAGTAAGCTCCCCAGCCCGTAAACCCCTTAGCTGCAGGTCCGCAATTTCTCCATACTGAACTACCCCCTCCCCCCTCATAACAAACATCCAGCTGCCCCTCTAGACATTTTTGCAACCCGAACCTCCACCCCACATCCTCTCGGCCCTTAGTCCTATAATACACATGAATTCCCGGCTTGGCTCTCGACTCCCACCAATCCAACATGCCCGCCCCTTGATCCCTAGCCCCCCAGAAAGGTTCCCACCAATCCCTGAAAGATGTTCCCTCCCCTTCCACAGTAAGGAGCTGCACATTCAGTTTCCAACATCCCACGTATCTCCATACCATACCAAACAATGACAGCTCTGCCATTACTGCCCGGTGATTTGAAAACCCGACATCGATAGTCTGTACCCATGCTACCGTAAACTTCTGAGTTACATATATTTGATCCAATCTCGCTGAATAGCCTCTCCTCACAAAAGTGTGCTCTACCATCCATCACATCAGAGACCCCCACATCCCCCAGCACATCCCATAACACCCCGAGCACACAACCCACCCCTCGCAGCTCCACACCTTTATGCCTGGTAACACAGTTCCAATCCTCCCAGGATGGCAACCATGGGCAAACCCCGCAAAAAATATAACATAACATCCCTCACAAAATCCTGTTTTACCCGACTAAGCCCTTCTGCCGGCATATATGTGCCCAGAAAGCAAACCCGGACCTCCCCTCAGACCCCATCCACCATTACCACCCTCCCTCCCCCCTCCTCCCATGAAAGAACTCGAAAGGGGTTGGACTTCCATACCACCACCGCCACCCCACCCTTTAGCCTCACTGAACTACCCACAAACAGCCTATATCCCCGCAACCACAACTCGCATCCATACTTAAAATTGTGCTCCTGAATGAAACACACATCCACATCAAAAGACCTAAGAACACTCTCCACCCATACACATTTTACTTCAGCCCTAAGGCCATCGGCATTAATGGTTAAACACTTGAATTCTTCACAAATGGGAGCTTTCCCCGATGCCTCTGGGTTTTACCCTTCCCACTTTGGACAGTACCAGACTTCTCTCGTGCACTCTTCCTCTCTTGTCCCCCATCCCTCACCTGAGCACTCCTCGACCCCATCATAGCCACATCTCCCCATATCTTCTTACCAGGTCTCTGTGCCGGAATGAGCACATCATCATCCGACAACTCCCCAGCCCGTTTCCAAGACACGCTCCCTAGCTCCATTTCCATACTTCCACCAGTTTCGTGGACCTCAGCCTCCACCCTCTGGACTCACAGAACACCAGTCCCCAAGTCCAGCGGCCCTGGAATCTGTTCCAGGTTCCCATCAACAAGCTGGGAAACCTCCCTCACAGCAGAGCAATCATTCGCTGGCTCATCCAGAAAATTTCTGAGCATTTCCTGTAGGGGGAGCACCAAGGTATCCTGGAGGTCACCAGGCACCACCTGCTCCACGACCTCTGACGCAGGTCCAAGCCATCCCCCCGAGGGAGCACATGACATCTCAAACAACGTCACACAACGTTCCTCGTCTCCGGCTTCCTCCGCCCAATTCGAACATACTGCCCCTGCCACAGGTGCAGGGGATGATATCTTAATGGGTATCGACACCAGTGACATCACCACTTTTGTCGGTCGTGGGGCAGTCGCCTTGCCAGACCCCACCGCCATGTGATCAAAACCACCACACAAACGATATGTTCGCCGTGAACTCCTCAAGGACAACAAAAGAGGGATTGGCTCTCCTCAAGGTCATTTTCAAAGTAAAGGATCCTTCAGGCAATACAGAATAGAGCCCATCCTTCCACCTTCCCAACGTCGCTGTAGGCACCTCACTGTAACACTTGAATGCCTCTCTAACGTCCACGCCGTCCGCATCAAAGGGGATGTTAAGAATTTGTACCCAGGTGTAACTTCGGGAAGCATCCCTCAGTCGTACCTCCATCCCCGAAGTCACAGGAAGGCACTTCTCCTGGTATAAGAACACCGTTCATTTGTAGGCATCCACCGAACAAAACTTTATGAAGATTCTCGATGTTCCATTCATTGCTGTTCCATGCAGCTCGTCATTGCCAATACCGTAAGTATGTCTGACGATCGCTGGCAGCATTGCAGAACCCGTTGTTTGGTAAATCGCACCCTTTACAATATCAACACACACTGTATTGCTGCGTCGTCTACCACCGGTAGCCATCTTGGAGAAAACAGGAAAACTACGCAGGAAGGTCAACTCAAACAGGAGCGTCTGCGCAGTCCGTCTTCTCGGTCTGAGAGCGAAGAGGTCAGTGCTGTAAAACAATTACAGGCTTTCGTCTTACATTCACTTGGATGGACTGTAGTACCTCCCTGGGTAGTTGCTGTCTACCAGCCTACTACTTACATATATATATATATATATATATATATATATATATATATATATATATATATATATATATATATATATATATATATATATATATATATATATATATTTATATATATATATATATATATATATATATATAATATAGGGAGGTACCACCTCTAGAGCTGTTATAGTGACCCTCATCCTCAGAGAAAAGAAACTTGCTTCAGGGAAATCTCAAGGTTCTCCCTGAAGCTGTTTGAGAATTTTCTCCTACCACCCCCTATATTTTATGTATATTGTATTTAAAGACAAAATACATTGACAAAACATTCACAAAAATACGATAGAAAGTAAAACAACATAGGTAACTCAGAGCTACATCTCGAATACTTCGTCCAGCTCCCCGGCGGTGGGCCGCGTGCCCAGAATGCTGCAGGCATTTCCTCTCTGGATTGCAACACTTAGTCTCTGAAAGAGGAAGCTGGTCGCCCTGTGGTCCTTGGTTTCTATGATGAGCTTTTCACCCAGCTCTATTAGGAACTTTAGAGCACACTTGCCCCATGCTCCAAGGGTCTCCGACCCAACTGGGATGAAGTTATAGCAAGGGGGAAGGTCTTCATATTTGCGGATCTTCTGGGTCTCCCTGTGGCTGGCAGCTCCACACCCTTCCACTATGGAGTATGGCAAGTAGGTGTCTGCCAATGTGGCAGCACATGTGTAGTCCCAGGCAATCTGCTTTCCATCCTTCCAAGGTAGCATAGTGGCTCCATCAGGACGCTTTTGACTTCCGTCAGACCTCTGCACTTGGGGTTCCCGTTGAGCTGGGCAACGGGCTGTGGCGAGGCTTCTCTTTATGATGTCATTGACCTCCTCATGCCTGGCATATTCCCTTCTGCTGTGTGACACACGAGACCATGAAGTCCGAATTGATCAGCTGTCGCCCTGCCGCAAATACACCTATGTTCGGTGAGGATGGGGGCGGCTAGGCGAAGAGCAACACCAATCCGAATGGCCTGTGGGTCTAGTCGAGTGCCCAAGGAGGAAGTGGGAACAGCTAACCGGAAATCTCCTGAATGTGGTGCCTTCACTGCCAGGAGACGAGCTTTGTCCTTTCCTGAGGCACTGGAGAGCATTGTGTTGGCGATTTTTTCCATGATCGGTTTGTCCCAGTGGGACTGTTTGTGTTCTTTGGGAGGAGCTGGGCTACTGGAAGAATCTGTAAGGGTGTCCCACCGAATCGCTGCATCAGTAAACCTGGGGTCTTGAGCTCCTACATATATATATATATATATATATATATATATATATATATATATATATATATATATATATATATATATATATATATATATATATATATATATGTATATATATATATATATATATATATATATATATATATATATATATATATATGTATATATATATATATATATATATATATATATATATATATATATATATATATATATATATATATATATATATATATATATATATATATATATATATATATATATATATATATATTCGTTGGGCTAAAATTAATTGCTCTTGTTATAATAAAGTTAGGTAAGTTTTCTACGATTCTTTTGGTGCAAAATTAAATTTTTTTATATTAACATTAATTAAAAAAATATATCTTTAAACGTATAAGAGAAAATTTCAGAAAGGACTTAATTTTAAATGAGTTCTTGCTAATTGACCAATTTTACATATTCGGCACGACATATATATATATATATATATTTATATATATATATATATATATATATATATATATATATATATATATATATATATATATATATATATATATATATATATATATATATATATATATACACACACACATATATATATATATATATATATATATATATATATATATATATATATATATATATAGAGAGAGAGAGAGAGAGAGAGAGAGAATAGATAGATAGATAGATAGATATATTCAATAATATAGGGAAGTACCACCTCTGGAACTGGACTGGGAACCCTCATTCTCAGAGAAAAGAATAAACTTACTTCAGGGAAATACAACAACACAGAAAACATCTCAGAGCTACATCTCGAATACTTCGTACGGCTCCCCGGCAGTGGGCCGCGTGCCCAGAATGCTGCAGGCATTTTCCCTCTGGAACGCATCACTGAGTCTCTGAAAGTGGAAGCTGGTTGCCCCTGTGATCCTAGCCTTCTGTGACGAGCTTTTCACGCAGCTCTTTGAGGAACTTCGGAGCACACTTGCCCCATGCTCCATGAGTCTCGATCCCATGTTGCTTTGGCCTGCCTCATGGTGGGCGAAAACTCATGACGCCTTAATCCACTGGACCATACAATCCCTAAGATGTGTTGTATATGTAGAGCTACATGTATAATATAGTGTTTTGCATGTATAATGTGTTGATTTGCATATAAAATGTGTAGTGCTACATGTAACTTGTGTAGTGTTACATATATGATGTGTAGTATTACATGTGTAGTGTTACATGTATGATGCGCAGTATTACATGTGTAGTGTTACATGTAAAATGTGTAGTGCTATAAGTATAATGTGTAGTGTTACATTTATGATGTGTTGCTTTATAAATTTGATGAGTTGTTATATATATGATGAATTGTATTGCATAAAGATGTGTTGTGTTACATGTACAAAGTGAAGTATTACATTTATGATGTGGAGTGTTACGTGTGTGAAGTTACAAGTATGATGTGTAGTGTTGCTTGTTTAGCGTATTATGATACAAGAATGATGTATAGTGTTATATATGTAGTATATTAATGATGTGTTACAAGAGTTGTGTTACATGTATGATGAGTATTGTTTCATGTTTAGATATACATGCATGATATGGAGTGTTACATGTGTGTTACATGTTTATTAACACATCGGTATACGACAAATTCTAACCATGCAATAGAGCGAGAAAGTAAGGTGAAGGATCTGGGAGTGATAATGTCAGAGGATCTCGCCTTCGAAGATCACAACAATGTATCTACCTCATCTGCTAGGAAAATGATAGGATGGATAATGAGAACCTTCAAAACTAAAGACGTCAAGCCCATGATGATTCTCTTCAAATCGCTTGCGCTCTCTAGGCTGGAATACTGCTGTACACTAACTGCCCCCTTCAAGGCTGGCGACATTGCAGAGCAGGAGAGTGTACAGAGAACTTTCACGGCACACATAAATACGATAAGGCACCTAAATTACTGGGAACGGTTGAAGGTCCTTAATCTGTATTCCCTGGAACGCAGGCGAGAGAGATACATGATAATATACACTTCGAAGGTCTTGAAGGGATTCGTACCGAACCTGCACACGAAAATCACTCCCTATGAAAGTAAAAGACTCGGCAGGAGGTGCAACATTCCCCCGATGAAAAGCAGGGGTGCCACGAGTATATTGAGAAAAAACACAGTAGCAGTAACAGCCTAGTTGATCAGACTCTGATGAACCATAAGGCCTGGTCTCAGACCGAGCCACGGGGGCGTTGACCCCCGAAACCCTCTCCAGGTAAGCTCCTGTATGCTCTCTAACAATTCCTAGGTACCTTACCCTCTTCCATTCATTTATTAAATAAAAACGCTAACCACTCCAAAACTATATCCCCACCTGCTTTTAACATTTCTATCTTTATCCCATCAATCCCAGCTGCTTTACCCCCTTTCATTCTACCCACTGCCTCACACACTTCCCCCACACTCACAACTGGTTCTTCTTCACTCCTATAAGATGTTATTCCTCCTTGACCGATACACGAAAGCACAGCTTCCCAATACCTCTAACTATCCTTTCAATAACTCTCCTCTCCTATTTTTAACTAACAAATCCATACTTTCTCTTGGCTTTCTCAACTTATTAATCTCACTCCAAAACTTTTTCTTATTTTCAACGAAATTTGTTAATAACATCACACACAATCTCTCATTTGCTCTCTTTTTACATTGCTTCACCACTCTTTTAACCTCTTTTCTATCTGCAGATACTCCTCCCTCCTTGCATCACTTCTGTTTTGTAAAAAACTCTCATATGCTATCTTTTCTCTCTTACTACTCTCTTTACATCATTCCACCACTCGCTCTTCTTCCCTCCCTCACCCACTTTCCTGTTACCACAAACGTCTGCTGAACACTCTAACGCTATATTCTAAAACTTACCCCATACATCTTCTACCCAATTGCCTGAATTCTCATTAGCCCATCTGTCCTCCAACAGTCGTTTATATCTTACCCTAACTGCCTCCTCCTTTAGATTATACACCTTCACTTCTCTCTTACTCTCCTGTTTCCATTTTCCTTTTACTCTCACTGTAGCTACAACTAAAAAGTGATCTGATATATCTGTGGCCCCTCTATAAACATGTACATCCTGAAGTCTACCCAACAATCTTTTATCTACCAATACATAATCCAACAAACTACTGTCATTTCTCCCTACATCATATCTTGTATACTTATTTATCCTCTTTTTCTTAAAATATGTATTACCTATAACCAAACCCCTTTCTATGCAAAGTTCAATCAAATGCTCTACATTATCATTTACACCTGGCACCCCAAACTTACCTACCACACCCTCTCTAAATGCTTCTCCTACTTTAGCATTTAGTTCCCCTTCCACAATAACTTTTACTTGGCTCAAAAGTTCCTACATACTCGCCCACCATCTCCCAAAATCTCTCTCTTCCACTCTCCTCTCTTCTCCAGGTGCATACACACTTGTTATGACCCACTTTTCACATCCGACCCTTATTTTAATCCACATAATCCTTGAATTTATATATTTATATTCCCTCTTCTCTCTCCATAACTGATCCTTTAACATTATTGCTACCCCTTCCTTAGCTTTAACTCTCTCAGATACTTCTGACTTAATCCCACTGATATATATATATATATATATATATATATATATATATATATATATATATATATATATATATATATATATATATATATATATATATATATATAAGAGTGTACGTGTGTGTGTGTGTCTGTTATTATATGCTTGTTCCCATAGGCTAGAAGCCCTTGGTCCATGGGGAAAGAGTGCATCTAGGTTCTTTAAGTAGCTAGGCAAAAGACTCATCAGGATAACTAGGGATCCCAGGTCGGGTAGTTTCCTTTTCCTGCGACTCAGCTCTGCGGTTCAGAGGGGTAACACCTGCTGTATCTTGAGCACGCGCCCCACCTCTGAAGAGCTGGATGAAATTTTTACCTTGTGATCTGTGATAAACACGTAGCAATATGTATGTGAAATATGTTCCTCAAACTTCATGTACTGTATGTGCCAAATTAAGATTTGGGCGTTATATCCTAATGCCTCCCTATCGGTAGGCAACTAATATTGGCCAATAAAATTTAGCAAACCTGTAGTGAAACTATATACGCTGTGAGGTACACATTATATGTAGAGTGAACTTCCTCTGTTTCTGACCACAACTCGTCTATTACACAGTTTATTTCATTAGAAGATTCGGCCGATTTCCATTTCCTTCAGAGAGTGTTGCCAGTCCACCTCTCAGGACGGTCACCCGGGCAGTACTGCCTCCCCATGAACACCCCTCAATCCCTATTATTTAGAAGCACCCACTGGCTTCCTCACAGGTATGTTGGTAGTTTGTGACTCGACGAGTCACATCAACATATCATATTCACATTACATTACAGAAACATTATTACATCCTTCAAATTTTACAAACTAATTATAGGATAATCATCAAAAAATCCTGTGTATTCACGTTATATTATTGTACACGCACTAGATAACACAACTATGTCAAGTGTTCTACAAAATCAATACCTAAATCTGTTTGACTCAGTTTTTTTTCTTCTGGCAATGATTCTGTTACAGTCGGGTAACATCAGTGTACATTAGTAAATCCTCTTAAAGTCTCTATGCCTTTCAAAGTAAAATACTGTAATAGTCTGATGTGAGTCAGGAATGTTTTCCGGAGAGCAGCCGACTCTCTCTGCTAAGTCTTTGTTCTGAATAATGATGACGAAGACAAAATAAAAATTTGAAGGTACATTAGTTTGTTTTGCAGATAGGTATTTTGATGAGTCGACTGAGTAGATTGACTGGTAAGTAGTTAAGGGTGAATTAGTTTGTGAATTATGAAGGATTTATTGGTGAGCTGAGACGATGGAGTGAAGACTTTAATTAATTTTTGTGAGCTAAGGACAGCGTATTTGTTGAGTTGTTATTATTTATATAAACTGACCACTTAGGCAGAATTAAAAATTAAAAATCTCAGATAACCAAACCTAACATATTTATATCAACATATTTTACTAAAAGTACAGCAGATCAGTTAAAGTTTTTTCATATTAAT
The DNA here is from genome assembly GCF_038502225.1 of Cherax quadricarinatus. Taxonomy (NCBI): domain Eukaryota; kingdom Metazoa; phylum Arthropoda; class Malacostraca; order Decapoda; family Parastacidae; genus Cherax; species Cherax quadricarinatus. The sequence continues at coordinate 5,431,281 of NC_091310.1, read as the reverse complement.
TTAAAACACTCATACATATTTTTTCATTAGTTCAGATTAATTTTCGCAGATTTCAAAATAATTTTTTGTTGCTCATTTTGCAAAAAAAAAAAAAAAACTTTTTTTTTGTGTTGATTCGCAAGTTTAACTTATTCTGGACTAATAAGGTAAACTAGCGTATTGTTTATGTTGAGTCCACTAGTTTAGTCTAAAAAAGAAGGCCGTTCTTTGCCAAACAAAAATACTGATTTTTTGTTTTGTCTAACCTTTCGAAATTTAATCTGAGCATAACGAACAAAATATATGTCGTAGATTGTAATATTAAATAAATATAAACTGAATTTATATATACTTATGTCGTGCTGAATAGGTAAATCTTACGATTTTGGCTTAAATAGCAACGCTCTTCTTGCCGAGTAAGGAAAGCGAAAACTTGTGTATGCAATAATTTCGCAAAAATCATTGTGAACCAAACGAAAAAGAAATATATTTCATTGTGTTTGTTTATCATTAAATTACTGTAAACCTATCAAAAATACATTTAGTTTTCTAAGGTTCTTTTGGTAAAAAATTATTAATTTTTGCATAAACATAAATGAAATAAAAATATATTTAAACGTATAAAAGAAAATATTAGAATGAACTTAATTTTAAATGAGTTCTTGCTAATTGACCAGTTTTACCTATTCGGCACGACACACACACACACACACACACACACACACACACACACACACACACACACACACACACACACACACACACACACACACACACACACACACACACACACACACACACACACGCACACACACACGCACACACACACACACACACACACACACACACACACACACACACACACACACACACACACACACACACACACACACACACACACACACACACACACACACACACACACACACACACACACACACACACACACACACACACACACACACACACACACACGCACACACACACACATGCACACACACACACATACACACACACACACACAAACACACACACAAACACACACACAAACACACACACACACACACACACACACACACACACACACACACACACACACACACACACACACACACACATACACACACACACACACAGACACACACACACACACACACATACACACAAACACACACACATACACACACACACGCACACACACACACACACATACACACACACACACACACACACGCACACACACACACACACATACACACACACACGAGCTCTCTGTGAAATTGGAAAAGAGGTTGGAGAAGGAGACAAAGAATTGGGAGGCACAAGTCGAAACTGCAGTAGCCAAGATAAGGGTCCTAGAAGTTGAGATAAATAGGCTGAAGCGAGTTACAGGGGCAGTGACCAGAGAAGACACAGCATATGAAGCTGCGAGGACGAACAGGAAGGAAGGAATTATGAATTATGCTAAGGTCATATCAGCCTGCCAAGGAGGACCAAGGAGTGAAAAGGAAGAACAGCTGGTTGCAGATGGAGAGGGTGATAGGTCGAATGCTGAGGCACAACCAGGCTATCAAGAGCCACTGGAAAAATCAAGGGAGAAACTGACCACATACAGGCAGGATCCAGAGTCACAGAGGGTGAGGCAATGGGAGGAAGAAAGGGCAAAATCAGTGTTTATCCATGGGCTTCAGGAGAGAGAGGAAAGGACACACACTGAAAGGCAGCAGGAAGAAAGAAAGGAGATTGAGAAAATCATCACGGAAATAGGTGAAGAGATGGACGAGATTGTAAATTTTCAGAGAATAGGGGGGTACTCGAAGGGGAGAAACCGACCAATCAAGCTGATTCTCAGGACGGAAACAGTGCGGAACAGGATCCTCCAAGAGAAACCACGATTGAAATACTCGGAAGAGTACAAGAGGGTGTTCCTAGACAGAGACAGAACAAAATCAGAACGACAGCAGCTGAGGGAGAGGACAAAAAAGCGAAAGGAGCTAGGAAAAGAGACAAGGATGGAACCAGCAGAGGTCAGTCAGAGGAGAACAGAACAGCAAGGGCAAGCACACACACAACTATTCTCAGAACCATACAACCTATCACACCATCCCAACACACACTACAATCCATACCCACAGCCTCCACCCAACACCGAGCTATAGAATCCCACAGTATGCCACCAGGTCTCCCACCCTCACAGGCCCCCAAACCACAGTGTTGGAAAGGAAACTGAAGGTATGGTACACAAACGCTGATGGAATAACAAATAAGTGGGAGGAGTGGCATGAAAGAGTCAAAGAAGCATCACCGGACATCATAGCTCTCACAGAAACCAAGCTTACAGGTATGATAACAGATGCCATCTTTCCAACGGGATACCAAATCCTGAGGAAAGACAGAGGGAACAGGGGGGTGGGTGGAGGAGTGGCGTTGCTGATCAAAAATCGCTGGAATTTTGATGAGCTGGAGAGAGGAGACAACGGAGAAGAAAGTGATGACATAGCGGGAACACTTCACTCTGGAGGTCCCAAGGTGGTAATAGCAGTGATGTATAACCCACCACAGAACAGCAGGAGGCCAAGGCAAGAGTACGACGAGAGCAATAGAGCGATGGTTGACACACTGGCTAGAGTGGCCAGGAGAGCTCATGCATGCAGGGCAAACCTGCTGATCATGGGTGACTTTAACCACAAGGAGATCGATTGGGAGAACTTGGACCCACATGGGGGCCAAGATACATGGAGGGCTAAGATGATGGAGGTAATACTGGAAAACTTCATGTGCCAACACGTAAGGGACACTACAAGAGAGAGAGGAGAGGATGAACCAGCAAGGCTGGACTTAGTATTCACCTTGAGTAGTGCAGATATCGAGGACATCACATACGAAAGACCCCTTGGGGCCAGTGACCATGTGGTTTTAAGCTTCGAATACACAGTAGAGCTACAAGTGGAGGGAGAAGCAGGAAGGCCAGGGCGAATGAAGCCAAACTACAAGAAAGGGGACTACACAGGAATGAGGAACTACCTGAACGGGGTTCAGTGGGACGGAGAACTGGCAGGCAAGCCAGTTAATGAGATGATGGAATATGTAGCAAGAAAATGCAAGGAGGCTGAGGAGAGGTTTGTACCCAAGGGTAACAGGAATAATGAAAAAGCCAGGATGAGCCCATGGTTTACCCAAAGGTGCAGGGAGGCAAAAACCAAGTGTGCTAGGGAATGGAAGAAATATAGAAGGCAAAGGACCCAGGAGAATAAGGAGACCAGTCATAGAGCCAGAAACGAATATGCACAGATAAGAAGGGAGGCCCAAAGACAATATGAAAATGACATAGCAGCGAAAGCCAAATCTGACCCGAAACTGTTGTACAGCCACACCAGGAGGAAAACAACAGTCAAGGACCAGGTAATCAGGCTAAGGAAGGAAGGAGGAGAGACAACAAGAAATGACCGTGAAGTATGTGAAGAACTCAACAAGAGATTCAAAGAAGTGTTCACAGAGGAGACAGAAGGGACTCCAGAAAGACGGAGAGGTGGGGCACACCACCAAGTGCTGGACACGGTGCACACAACCGAGGAAGAAGTGAAGAGGCTTCTGAGTGAGCTAGATACCTCAAAGGCAATGGGGCCAGATAACATCTCCCCATGGGTATTGAGAGAGGGAGCAGAGGTGCTATGTGTACCCCTAACAACAATATTCAATACATCTATCGAAACAGGGAGATTGCCTGAGGCATGGAAGATAGCAAATGTAGTCCCAATCTTTAAAAAAGGAGACAGACATGAAGCATTAAAATACAGACCAGTGTCACTGACATGTATAGTATGCAAAATCATGGAGAAGATTATCAGGAGAAGAGTGGTGGAACACCTAGAAAGGAATGATCTCATCAACAGCAGCCAACATGGTTTCAGGGATGGGAAATCCTGTGTCACAAACCTACTGGAGTTCTATGACATGGTGACAGCAGTAAGACAAGAGAGAGAGGGGTGGGTGGATTGCATTTTCTTGGACTGTAAGAAGGCGTTTGACACAGTTCCACACAAGAGATTGGTGCAAAAACTGGAGGACCAAGCAGGGATAACAGGGAAGGCACTACAATGGATCAGGTAATACTTATCAGGAAGACAGCAGCGAGTCATGGTACATAGCGAGGTGTCAGAGTGGGCACCTGTGACCAGCGGGGTCCCGCAGGGGTCAGTCCTAGGACCAGTGCTGTTTCTGGTATTTGTGAACGACATGACGGAAGGAATAGACTCTGAGGTGTCCCTGTTTGCAGATGACGTGAAGTTGATGAGAAAAATTCACTCGATCGAAGACCAGGCAGAACTACAAAGGGATCTGGACAGGCTGCAGACCTGGTCCAGCAATTGGCTCCTGGAGTTCAATCCCACCAAGTGCAAAGTCATGAAAATTGGGGAAGGGCAAAGAAGACCGCAGACGGAGTACAGTCTAGGGGGCCAGAGACTACAAACCTCACTCAAGGAAAAAGATCTTGGGGTGAGTATAACACCAGGCACATCTCCTGAAGCGCACATCAACCAAATAACTGCTGCAGCATATGGGCGCCTGGCAAACCTCAGAACAGCATTCCGACATCTTAATAAGGAATCATTCAGGACCCCGTACACCGTGTATGTTAGGCCCATATTGGAGTATGCGGCACCAGTTTGGAACCCACACCTAGCCAAGCACGTGAAGAAACTAGAGAAAGTGCAAAGGTTTGCAACAAGACTAGTCCCAGAGCTAAGAGGTATGTCCTACGAGGAGAGGTTACGGGAAATCAACCTGACGACACTGGAGGACAGCAGAGATAGGGGGGACATGATAACGACATACAAAATTCTGAGAGGAATTGACAAGGTGGACAAAGACAGGATGTTCCAGAGATTGGACACAGTAACAAGGGGACACAGTTGGAAGCTGAAGACACAGATGAATCACAGGGATGTTAGGAAGTATTTCTTCAGCCACAGAGTAGTCAGTAAGTGGAATAGTTTGGGAAGCGATGTAGTGGAGACAGGATCCATACATAGCTTTAAGCAGAGGTATGATAAAGCTCACGGCTCAGGGAGAGTGACCTAGTAGCGATCAGTGAAGAGGCGGGGCCAGGAGCTCGGACTCGACCCCCGCAACCTCAACTAGGTGAGTACACACACACACACACACACACACACATACACACACACACACACACACACACGCACACACACACACACACACACACACACACACCCACACACACACACTCACACACACACACATACACACACACACACGCACACACACACACACACACACACATACACACGCACACTCACACACACTCACACATATATGACGTCCAGCACGGTTTCAGGGAAGGAAAATCCTGTGTCACAAACCTACTGAAGTTTTACGACGTGGTAACGGAGAGAGAGAGGGGTGGATAAATTGCATTTTCTTGGACTGCAAGAAGGCCTTCGACACAGTTCCTCACAAGAGATTAATGCAAAAGCTAGAGGATCAGGCACGCATAAATGGAAAGGCACTGAAATGGATCAGAGAATATCTGACTGGGAGGCAACAACGAGTCATGGTACATGACTGTGACTGTGACTAGCGGGGTTCCACAGGGGTCAGTCCTAGGACCTGTGCTGTTTTTGGTACATGTGAATCACATGCCTGAAAGGATAGACTCAGAAATGTCCCTGTTTGCAAGTGATGTGAAGTCAATAAGGAGAATTAAGTCGGATGAGGATCAGACAGGACTACAAAGAGACCTGGACAGAGTATAGTCTAGGTGGCCATAGACTGCAAACCTTACTTTAGGAAAAAGATCTTGGTGTGAGTATAATACCGAGCATATCTCCTGAGGCGCACACTAAACAGACAAATAAGAATAGGGTTTCGATACCTCAATAAGGAATCGTTCAAGACTCTGCACACCATGTACGTCAGGCCCATATTGGAGTATGCAACACCAATTTGGAATTCACACCTAGCCAAGCACGTAGGTAAATTAGAGAAAGTGCAAAAGTTTGCAACAAGAGTAGTCCGGGAGCTAAGAGGTATGTCCTACGAGGAGAGGTTAAGGGAAATCGATCTGACGACACTGGAGGACAGGAGAGATAGGGGAGATATGATAACCACATATAAAATATTGAGAGGAATCGACAAGGTGGACAAAGACAGGATATTCACGAGATGGGACACAGCAACAAGGTGTCACAGTTGGAAGTTGAAGACTCAGATGAATCACAGAAATGTCAGGAAGAATTTCTTCAGTCTCAGAGTTGTCAGAAAGTGGAATAGTCTGGGAAGAGATGTAGTGGAGGCAGGATACATGCATAGCTTTAATTAAGAAGAGGAATGATGAAGCTCATGGAGCAGAAAGAGTGACGTAGTAGTGACCAGGGAAAAGGAGGGGCCACGAGCTGTGACTCGACTCCTGCAACCCCAACTAGGTGAGTACACACACACACACACACACACACAGAGTTATGATAAAGCTCATGGTTCAGGGAGAGTGACCCAGTAGCGACCAGTGAAGAGGGGGGACCAGGAGCTATGAATCAACCCCTGCAACAGCAACTAGACGAGTACAACTAGGTGAGTACATACACACACACACACACACACACACACACACACACACACAACTCAAAAGAATGATTACAGATGCTATCATTCCAACAGGATATCAGATCCTGAGGTAAGACAGAGGGAACAGAGGTGGTGGAGGAGTGGCACTGCTCATCAAAAACCAATGGGATTTTGATGAGGTGGAACACTTCTGTCTGGAGGTCCTAAGGTGGTAATTGCAATGATGTATAACCCACCACAGAACTGCAGGAGGCGAAGGCAAGAGTATGATGAAAGTAATAGAGCGATGGTTGATACACTAGCTGAGGTGGCCAGAAGAGTTCATGCTACTGATTATGGGTGACTTCAACCACAAGCAAATCGACTGGGAGAACCTGGAGGAACATGGGGGCCCAGAAACGTGGAAGGTTAAGATGATGGAGATGGTTCTGGAAAACCTCATGTACAAACACGTAAGGGACACTACCAGAGAGAGAGAGAGATAGGAGAGGATGAACCAGCAAGACTGGATCTAGTATTCACTTTGAATAGTGCCTACATTGAGGACATTACATATGAGACACCCCTCTGGGTCGGTGATCATGTGGTTCCGAGCTTAGAATACATAGTAAAGCTACAAGTGGAGAGGGAAGCAGGAAGGGCAGGAAGAATGAAGCCAGACTACAAGAGAGAGGACTACACAGGCATGAAGAATTTCGTACACGGGGTTCAGCTGGACAGGGAACTGGCAGGGAAGTCAGTAAATGAGATGGGATATGTGACAGCAATATGCAAGGAAGCTCAGGAAAGGTTTGTTTCCAAGGGTAATAGAAATAATGAAAAAGCCAGGATGAGCCCTTGGTTCACCCAAAAGTGTAGAGAAGCCATACCAAGTGTGCAAGAGAA